>NC_089876.1:45945000-46245000 GCF_040182565.1 Anser cygnoides
AATTTAGATTCAAATGTCGGCTTAACCTGGCAGATCGCTTACTGTGTGGTGACCATGCTGAACTGCCTTTTGGGAATGAAACTCAGCCACGATTTCATGTGAAATTACATTATTTGATGCAACTGGAAAATGACAGAGCCTTAATTTTTACAGTGCTCTTACTGATGCAGAGACTGCTATGCAATTTGGCACAACATGTCATTTCTCATCAAGAAAAGCCTGAGACTGGAATAATAAGGAAGTTCCAAATCAAGGTGAAGGTGCATTGGCAAAACTGTTTTGGGAAGCTTAAAAAGCTTGTCACACCCTGCATACCTGGAGGATGTGATAAAAATAGTTGTTCATGCTCAGAAATGAAATTGTTGTATAGCAAAGTTGAAGATTTGCGTATTAACCTAAATTTCATTTTTAATTTATTATTTTAAAAATATTATTTAAGAAACAGTACTTGACATTAAGATTTCTGTATAACATACGCGAAACAATCATAATGCTTTTGCAGTAGGAAACAGTGGTGATATCATTCCAATATCTCTATTATTTTGTTTCAGGAAATGCAGTTATCACATTGTTTTAGTGCTAACTCATGGGCTAGGGACAGCAAAGAGACTTCCTTACTCCTATCAGACTTCCTCCAAATTACGGCTATGGTCCACACAGTCAAAGACACAGTACCTGAATGTCAGGAATTGCGTAACGTGACATTCCTATAAACACTTGAGCTACTAGGGGGAGATTCAATTCACGCAGAAGGAAGACGATCACTCTTCAGAGGAACTTCCCATTACATGTTTGTTATTGTCTGAACAAACTACTTACAACTCCAAAAGGGTCACATCAGCCTCCTTAGGTGAGAGCTGTTCTCAATTCTCTCAGCATTCAGCAGCCGTAGCTGGTTTCAGATCTATTTTTCATGGTCTCACTCTGGACATGAATCAGGAAATATTTTCAACAATAGCAGCGGTCTTTCTCTTTTTGGTGACTTCCCTTGTGTGTAATACAGTACAGCAAACTCATGTCACATACAGTACTGTATTAACCATTTTAGAAATCTGAGACAATCGTGTAACATAGTTATCTATCATCCTCTCATTGAGCTGTGTTGGATGTTGGTTTCTTGGCTGGCATCTGTGATTTCTGTTTTGGAAAGACTATAAAAGCTTTATGAAAAAGTTGAAATGTGGTTGGTCATGCTTCTCTGTCTGCCAGTTTTGCTATTCATATATTAGGGGTAATGATATTTACCTCCTTTGTAAAGTACTTTGAGGTGCAGTAAATGAGATTGTGATTAGTTGCTACTTTATGTTATAAATACAGCTGGTTGTTTCAGAGCTGCATTAACTTGAATCTGGAGTTCTATAAAATTTTATTAAGTCAAGAAGGCGGATAATCATTTTAGAAACACTATCTTCTACATGTCTATACTCACTCTTTACACAGATGAATTCCAGATGCTTCTCCAAAAGAGCTTCATTGTGCTTTATCTCACAGAACCTGGTATTTTAAACACCAAGGAAAACATGACTTCCAAGTACTGAGGGCAAAGCAAGTAAAGATATTGGTTGGATGCGGGCAGTCCATAGGCACCGTTTCCAAAGGAAGTGTCTCAAAAATTAACAGACTGCACCAGAACTCCAAACTGTTTTTGTAAGGAAGGCTAATCAAAAACAGCAACGGTGATAGCCAGAGAAAAATCACTGAATGTCACAAGCTGGTTTGTGCATTAGAAATTAATTCACCGAAGAATCATCTTACTAGGAATTTATATTTTACACCAGGAAGATACCAGCAAGATTAAGTTTCAATGTATATAGTTTTGCAATATCGTCAATAGTTCTGTGTCACTAATTTCCATACCAAAGCACAAAGTACTCTCTCATGATGTTTGGAAACAATCATTTAAAAGTTATGAACAAAAACTATGTGATTGGCTCAGTGGTGTTGTGCAAGGTGGGTATTTATATCTGTGCATTTCAAAATTATTTTTCCAAAAAAACACTGCTCAGGTACTGTTACTGTATTTATATTTGGTTGGATTTCTGCTTGCAGGCTGCCTGCAGTTATTGCATCTGTCAGTGAATAAGATACTCATAGGCCACAAAAGCATCAGACATCATATGATGAGAGTAACATTTCAGTAAGATGATGCAGTCATACCGACTGACATTAATGCCTTATTCAGCTTTTTCACTATGATGTACTCCTCCACTATTACAAAAAAAAATACCGATGCAGCATGAACGTAGGATTTACCATAGCAGATTGGCTCTGGTAAGAGCAGGAGTGCAGGATGGACACTCTGGCAGAGACACAAGATTCAATTCAGATGAAGAAGATGAGGTTTGATCTTTCCTTTTGTTGGAGTCAGTGGTGAAGTGCCATATAACAGCTAAAATGTAATTCACCCTGTGAACTGTGCAATACCAGAGTGGGATGTGTGGATGGTGTCATAAAATCATCCAGATTTTTTTTTTTTTAAATTTAACAGTAGCATTAAAATCTCTGCCTTCCAGCAGCAATAAATTGCAGAGGCAGGAAGAGGAAGTGGACATATTTTGGTTGGTACATTTTGATTTGAGGTCATCATCAGGTTTCCACATTTGTGTCAGAAGGCTTTAAAGCAGAACGTGCTTCCACTTAGAAATAAATAAATGGACACGTGAGAAGTACTCTTCCTTGCATGCTGGCTGCTGTATTTGTAAAGAAATCTCATCTGCACATTCAAAGCAGAAGAATTTCTACACAGTTTTTTTATTTTTCATTTTTGTTTTTTCTTGATGAAAGGAAGAGATGAAATCAATGTGATATACAGAAGTACTCGGACAAGCTTTATCAGCTTGGTGAATTTATGAGATCTTAGCAAACAGTCAGCAGAGGCCATTGTCTTTCAATTCCATAATATGCCACCTATGACTCACAGAAAGTATTAAACTGGTCTAACAAGGAGCATTTGGTATTGTACAACTTATTGACTGTTGAACTAAAACTTCGTTCAATGTTTTCTTCTTTACTCATCACCATCCTGTATTTATTAATAAGGACACTGCCTCGTGACAGATCCCAGCTGCAGATTTCTTGAGGTGATACTGTTCCTTGTTTTCAAAACAGCACGTGAACAGACAAGAGAACAAATGCTTTCTCTGTACTTTGAACCCTACCACTCCCACACCCTGCAATAAATAAATAAATATATATATAAAATCACAGTAGCATCATTTCTATCTGTGTATCTGCTAAGCAGAATCAGCATACTCTTTAATACAGCTTAACAGTTGTCAATTGGCCGATAATTTGCATTCTTAATGTTTCAACTTGCGGTCATCATTATTGAGCTGGCCCTTCACAATCTTAGGGCACTGATGTGATTTGAAGTATTTAACCTCTTGGATCAAGGGATCTGAAGCTCTGAATTTAAAACAGGAAAACGGAGCTTTGCTAAGCAGAATTGGAGTGCACGCTACCAAAGTATTTGTATTAAGCTCTAGTTTCCTCCTATTAAAAAGGCACACTGGGAATGGCTTTCTCAGCTGGAAGTATTGTTGTGTGTATGTAGCACACATACATCCCCAGGGAGAGAAGCTACGTACGATTTACAGTTTTGCTCATTGTAGGTTTGGAAGCTGCTCCCAGTGGCAGGATAATGCCACTGACCAGAGCAGAGTGGCATTGCAGCAGGATGCCATCTGGGGTAGCTCACTGCTGCGTCTGGCTGCCTTGTGTCCCATACACCTCACAGAGCAGAAGTAAACAGTGTGCTCCTTCCCAAAATGTGTCCCCCTTTCTGAGTACTGTTATGTTCAATTAGAATTTTTATGACTCTCCTATTTATGGTAAAACATTGTGGTTGAGATCAACACATAAGGATACATCTACATACACAATACGGTACTTTATGAAATACTGTACACATTGGTATTAAATGAAATGGTGGGTGCATTTTTTAGAAAAGTTGCAGATTAGAAAGTTGTTTGAGCAGCATCGTGACAGAGATCCACAAATCGCTTTAACTTTGGCAAAACAACATCAGCTGGTGTTACTCCCTGTCATGGTGAGAGCACAGCACAGAAGGGGACACTTTGCCCGTCTCCACCACACCGGTCCTGTAATGCTCTGCTGACCCATGCTGACAACCCCCTGAGCAGTTCGGGATTTTTTTCCCTCATGGTCTTGGGCCAGGTGCTGCTGGAGGAGGCACTGCAGCACAGGGGAAGCTTGTGCTGCAGCTGTACATTAAAAAAAAACTCTGGTGTTATAGCAGCATCAGAGCCTAGAGGCTGCCCTGATTGTTGTACAGGTTTATCTACACTTTGCCTGCTTTGAGCTCTGGCAGTCCCAGCTTGCTGCAGGGAGCACTGGGCAAGGGCAGGAGGCACAGGGCTCTCCCTCTTTGCTGGAGGAGCGCCTTGCAGCAGCTGGAAAAATGTCTTAATAAATCTTTCACCCCGGAGGGTTTTCCCCACAGCATACAAACATTTGGAGATCACCCTGAGAAAGCCAGAGTGCTGCAGGACTCGGATGTTCCCCAGGCCTTCCCCTTGGATGAAGTTTTCTGCTCTGGAGCAACGTTTTCCCTGGGAGGTGGTTTCTCTGGACTGCCTTCTGGCTCTTGGCAAGGCTGGAAGTGGTGAGTGCCATTTTTTGAAGGGGAATGTTACTAATTATTCCCTCAGTGAAGTACAGCTACAGGTGCCATCTATCTTTTCTGTTTCTAAGTGACTACTCTACAAGAAAAGAGAAAAGTTTCAAAAACCCACTTCAAAAATGACGTGGAGAAGTGTTTGTTAGTACTCATATTACACTTTAAAGCTCAAATTATGCTTTACAGCTTCAAAGAATTTGAGAAAGTCCTCACTGACATAATGAGCCATGCCTCCTAGGTGTGACTCTCACCATATAATAAAGACAGAAAAGGAGCAGAGAAGGCTGGCCTTACCTGAGGAAGTCTGTGCAGGGTCTGCCCCATGGCAGCGTCCAGCAAAGCCCCCCAAATGTTGTCTTGGGGGGGGGGGGGGGTAATGTGTATATTTGCTGCAGGTTTTTCCCAGCTGAAAGTCCAGTCTGCATAGTGTGCAATTTCATATGCTCTAATCCTGCAGCCTGTCCTACATTTTGTTTGAGCACTGACTACAGATAATGTGGGTTTTCTCTACTGCACCTTCCAAATACATTAACAAGACCAATTAAAAACTTGTCCTCTTATCCTAGTATGGAAAAAAGGAAAACATTTCAGTGAGTTATTTGACACCATCCATTAAATTAGTGGAAAAATACTTTAGACCAAGATCTCAAGTTCTGTACATATTCTGCTAAGCCTCCTCATCAATACACTTAGGTGGATTTAAGCCTGAACATGGTCCTCACTGTATGTCTCCTGACTTCACAGTCCAGAAATAGCTGTTAACAAACAAACAAGCACAGTAGTAGTGCAAAGGATGCTTTTTCAGAAAAACACCACTAAGTGTCATCTCTGCCACAGGACATTCACAATAATAAGAAGCCCTCAAAATATCTTATTTTTGACAAAGCAACATTGAGTCATGGCAGAGAGGAAACTGAATGGTATTTCAACATCATTTGCACCAAGCGACTTTTACAAAATGTAATCTAAAATGTCAGAGTGTTTTCTTATGGCATAAACACGGAGTACTTGCTGGTATGAATTTTCTCATTCTGTCCTCTTATATATAGTGAAGAGGAAGTCCAAAAGCTGATTTCACAGCCTCTTTGCTGATGATGATCCATAGAAGAGGCATCATGCTCTGCAGTGGTGGCATAAAGGTCTGTTTCCTTTTAAACTAGCAACTATCAGACAGGCCACCAACTACCCATAAAGTTCATACTGTTAGAACTGATCTTGTCAGGATTTAAGATGACAGATGAAAAGCTTTTGGACACAGGCTCAGGATCTCTGTCTTTATGCCTCCTGCAATTTCCTGTTTCACTGCCCATGACTTATTACTGAAAACTGGAGAAAAAAAAAAAATCTGTCTTCCTCTCTGTCTTCTCAATCCAGAATTGAGTGATGGGTTCTTCAAATGACATGTGAGGTGTCTTTTCCTGTTCTGCACACCCACAACCCACAACCTTGACAATTCTGGTCATGTCTTACTGCTGGAAAAGGAAAGCTACCTCTGTGATTAGTTACACTCACGCAACGTAATGTCTAATTGCAAGTCCTAGTACTCCTTTGCATCTCTGAGGGCTTGTTTTGACTCTTAATGTCTCATAAATTATTTTCTCTGTAAGATCATCAGAGAGAGCAAGAGACAGAGGGAAAAATCCCAGATAAGGTGACATAATTGCTTTCTCTTCAGACTGAGCTTTAATAGAGCTGCTTAGACTCAGGCATTATTTAAAATCTGGTGCAAGAATCCCCACTGTCAACAAAAGGAGAGGAAAAATTATTACCCATGAACTTCAATACTCTAAAATAAAGGAAGCTAATAAAATAGCTGACAAGATGGTAAAAGCCTATTGGCCTTTTTGATGGATCACCAAGAACTTGCTGAAACTCCAATTGACAGACATTATATAAAATCTAAAATCATCAAATAAGTGAAGAAAAAGTTAAGAATCTATAACTGTGAAATCAGCAGAAAAGCCCCATTGACTTAAGTGGAAAGGAAACCTGGCCATTAAACAACAACTTGCCACAATCATAATATAAAACCTAATCACGAAATCACAAGACCCCATACATTTTATTGCTCCTGCATTACTGTCTCCTTCACTGAGCCACAAATGTGGCAACAGAACAATCTCTATTCCTAAAGCAGCCCTCGTCAATAATGTATTTTATGCAAGTTATCAAACTGGGCCTGATGACAGAATTATGAATTGCAGCATTATTATTTTTCATTCCCATCCGCCCCCCAATCTATCTCTTCATCACAGCCTGGGCTCAGGCTCCAAGTGCCACAAGGGCAAAGTGCTCACTGAGGGAAGGGGAGGGAGTGGTAGCAGGCAAGAGGAGGACCTCCATCTGCACCCTACCACAGAATGAATTAGTAGGAGACTTTTAGTATTAGTGACAGAAATGAGCTAACTGAAGCATTTTACCCTTTCTAAACTGCTTTTCAGTTTCTTTTCTTGTTAACTGTGAGAGACGTCTGCAGACTTTTTTAAGCAGATGATGGTTAGCTACCTGTTGACTTCATTTTGGGGGATGCAACAGAGCAGACATGGCTCTCTCAAAAGGGAAAGGAGTCACCGTGTCACCAATGCAAAGCTTTATAAAGCAACCTTTGAAGAGTGCCTCTTGCTGCCTGAGCTCAGGAGAAGGTGAGAACTATGGTCCTGTGAAGCAAGCCACTTTTGTGGTCTTTGTTGAGGCTGTGCAAAGCAGCTTGCAGCAGCCAGGGAGGACCTGCCCTCCTGCACCAACTCACAGCATGGGCTGTCGGAGGTGAGGACGAGGCTTCTGGCTACAGATCTCACACTTCCCTGGTTCTGTCTGCTCCTCTGAAGTTCACCTCAGTCAATGCTCAGACCTCGTATCTCCTCCTCAGAAGGAAGGAGCCATACCAGAAAGTTTCCCTCCAGAGGAACACTGGTGGCATTGCAAAAAACCTGGAAATATGTATGTGTTTTTTTTTCCCTGTAGCTCCAAGGTGAGAAGAGTAGGTCTTTCTGTAGTATTATTTTATATAGGTGTGTTGTGTAAAAGTTAGTCCAAGGAAAGAAAAAGGTGATATAAAGTGACTTTAAGATTTATTCCTGGTCATTGTTGTTGTAGCTGCTTTTAACATTGGAAGCTGCTCAGAGAGTAGCAGCCTCTTGTCTAATTTCATAAACAGTATTCTAATATTAAATTTATGATTGCTTATCTTTTCCAATTGCATAATCACATAATCAGTAGAAACACAGTGTTTATGCCCCAGACATAAATCTGGGATAATGTTCCCATCCCAAAAGACATGACTGTCAACTGTGAGAGTAACAGGAGGTTTCTGGTATGTAATGTTGACTGCTGTTGCTATTCTTCATTTTGAGAGCATGCTATTGCCTTCGGTAAGGCAGGATTTTCTTCTTCCAGTTCAGCTCTTTAGGAAAGTTACCATTAAAAAAAAAAAAAAAACAAACAAATAATGTATATAATTTTCTCCATTCACCATTTCTGCTGGCAATGGGAGGAAACTAGGTGGTTTACCAAATATGTACCAATCTCTGTATTTCTATAATTTTTGAACATCCCAATGGCATCTAAATGCAATCATATAAGAAAAGGTTGGTTTTAATCTTTCAGAACCAAGAAAGGATTAATGCATATTTGAAACCCTAAAACACTTAGTATTTTACAAGATACTGAAAATTGCTCTTGCACACAATACTAGAAAAAATCAATATAAACTTGTTTAAATTTGGAAGAAAAGTACCTAATTCCCATCAACTTTCAGGTTAAGGAAAATTGAAGAAAATAATGTCTCTTTCAGAGCAGGAATATCTCAGTTATTTACTTATTAACTGTTTTCAGTTATATTGAGATAGAGGGATGGACAGACACATACACAGAGACATTTCTGTGTGTTTATTTTATTGTAGTTGTAGTGTTGTAAATCCTATGGAGGGAGGGTGGATCAGTCTGAAGGTAATTCTGCCATTACAATCCCAGAGCAGGGCTGTGGTTTTATCCAGAGTAACTGCATGCTGAGAGTTGCGGTACTTACAGATATTCTGTTCATTGTATCTGTCGGGTAGACAGGTGGTCTTGTGAACTGTCTTTGCACTTCCCTCACATACACGGCTGTGTCAAAGGGTTTTGTTTGCCACTGTTTTGCCTTGTGTTGGAATTTCCTGCACAACAACAGAGAACAAAATGGTTAATGAGGATGAATGAATTGGATTTTATAATCCTGGTTAATGCCCTCCACCCAAAAGCAGATGAGACTGTTCAAGGAAGAGCGAAGAAGATTAAGGTAACATGCAATAGCTAGGTAATTTGAAACTGAATATATATTAATGAATCAAGGAGCTTGTACATCTAGTAATTCCCTGGCAGAAAGAGGTGTCTTGCCTCCAATATTCCCCCCATTCCTCTTCAAAAAGCATACAAGACATATTGCAAGGATGGCTGGAAGAGGCAGCCCTTCCTTCGCATGTGTCCTGCATGCCTGTTTACAAAGTCACTTTGGAGCAGTCAGGAGAGTCTCCATTTGAGAAAGTCCTGTCAAAAATAATTTAATAGTAAGAGCTCGCTGCAATTACTCTTCATATCACAATTTGACTTGTTTGATCTTGGGGATAAGTCAGGTGCAAAGGATGTTAAATTCATGCACTGGTGTACTTCCATCCTACTCATAAGCCTATTGCTAATATGGATTTTCCATTGATTATCAGAAATGGGCCATCTGGGACCATTTTTTGTCACCACTTATTCTGCACTTCAGATGTTCCCGTTTTCCTCCATTTACTCCTGTCATTCCACCTCATCTTCTAGTTGTACAGACAGTGAGATAATCATTTACACACATGATCTTTTATCCTTGCAATCATATTGAATCGCAATGCTCTTTTACTCATGCTCAGGCATATTGAATCAGTCACTCAGTCACCTCACATCACGTCCAGGTGGGCAGCCAGGCATATTTACCGCCAGACTTCCTACCAGTCATATTTCCTGACCTGTTCACTGGCACTCCTTCATTACTGCTAACCTTTAAGCAGCAGCAGCAGCTCGGGAGAACTTGGATTCATAGAATTATTCCATGAAACTCTCTTTTGCTGTTATATTTCTCAGACATTCATAAACTACAGGTTGGTTTATTTTTAGCTCTTTGAAGGAAACAAACAAAGGGAACATGTTTTTTGGATGCCTCCTGTGCTTGTAACTTGGGAACATTCATGTTCCCATTGAGACCACAGGATTTGTTTTTTAGTGGCTATTTCTAGCTCTATGTTAACTTCCTAGCCAGCACAACTGGGACAGGACTGATTGCAACTCTGAGGATGATTATATGATTATATATGCATATAAATGTTCTTATGTACATGTGTATAATTAATAGAATCCAAAGCCTAGTTCTCCTCCTTTATTTTTCACAGATAAACAGGACAGCCAAGCTTTATATAGACAGATAACACACTTTATTTGATCAACTCACAGAGTTAGAAAAAATGACACTTTCTGAGCCACATAAGCCTATTTGGCATTCCCTCAAGTTGCCACTTCTTTCTGTTCTTTTCCCCATAATTTTTCAGTAATCATATGTGGGTTTATACCAGGAAACTATGATTATTCATGTAGCAAACAACAGCACAGAGAGAACAGTGTACATGCAGTTTTGTGAGGTATGCAGAGATCCGAGTCTGATGATTGTTACCTATTTCTGTTCCACGTGCAAACGGAGTATGTGTTTTATGAGTGATCCCATGGAGAATATTTTCAAAACAGGAATTAATTCACGAGTTCCCTGCTCTGCTCCATCTGGAGCAGCTACACCAGAAGCCCAGCAGCAACCCTCTGTGCAAAGCTCTGCCACAACGCAGTCTCACTAGCGCTAATGAGTGCACATTTCTCTTTTAAACAGGAGCTCTATCCTATGTTGCAAATCAACTGAAAATATAGAACTTTGATTGTAGATACAGATAACATCATATTAGTAGTAGCAGCTGCTGATACCAAGTAACTAATGAAGTACGAGAGCAACTGTCATTTTTCTCTGCCTTGTACTTTGCTCATCTGTCTTGTCCAGGAAAATGCTGTGATCACATCCATTTGCCATCTCTTGGCAACCTTCATTTCTCTTATACATCTATGACTGCTATTCTGTGACTTAATTTTGTCCACTGCATGTCCTGTTTTTGAGCTAGCTGTCCTACTTAGTTGCAATTACTTCTCTTCGTATCACTGATGAATATTTTCCTAGATGGATGTTTGTTATAAACCCATTCATTGATCTTCCTGACTGGCCCTGAAATATTTAACACCTTATATATTTCTCTGTGCTAAAAAAACATTCTGTAGAGACCTTTTATTTCTGCACTATACATCACTGTTAGCAGGATGCATTTTTTTAGTACTTGTAGAGAGAGATGATCCTATTCTTCAGAAAGTCGCAGAATTTGTGAGCCACTACATCCCGGTCTTGTTCTGATTCCCTTCTCTCAGGACCTGTGTTCTTTAAAGAGACACCATTATTCCTAGTTTTGCTGGGGTTTCCCATTCCACAGTAATCAGCATTTCTGACAAGACGCATCTATGTCCTCTGTGTTTGCTTCTTCCCTCGATCTCACCCTTTAATTTCCTTTCAGCAGTTCCCTTACCACAAACATGGAGCCCCCAGCTTTATCTCCTCTGGTATAAACATAGTGGAAGCTGTAAATGTCTAATGCTTAGACCACAGTTATGCTTACTTCACTCACGGAAAGAGTCTTTGAGGCAGGCTGTAACCAGTGCAGGTGGCATTAATGCTTCTCACAAGCTCATTTTTTCTAGTTACATGAGATGACTGCTCTTGCCTTCCTTTGCTGTCAATGCTGGGACAATTCTTGCTTGATATAGGGCTTTCTAACCCCAAACCAAGATACTTCAAATGTGAATGCTATGAGCATAAACCCAAAGAATCTCATCCAGTATCCAGGCAGAAAATCGGCAGTAAAACAGTGCATTATTGGACAGCATGGGCCCCTTGATTAAATATAGGAGACAAATCGCAAGGACTCTTACATTCTGCCAGCACTTGCAGTAAGAATACGAACTGTGGGCATATTTTGTGCAGCTCATCTCCTGAAGGGAAGGGAAAGGTTGAATGAAGGACCTTGCATACACCCCTTCTCCTCACCGATATACACCACGATATTGTCATCTTGGCAACCAATCTGAAAATGGGATATTGGTAGTGCCTGAGAATCAAGGTCAATTCTCATTTACTCCTGCAATTCCATTCTCCAAATTCTATCCCACTGCATGGAGATTATGGGCTTGTGACAGACAGCTGATTTCAAGGGTATAACTGAATCCTTTATCAGTTAATTTCAAAGGGTTCATTCAAGTCATGGCCGTGATTTATGTAGTTGATTTTAGGATTTTTTCTTCACCCTTTCACAGTGAAGCTTTTCTTTGTTTTTCCAGTTTCCAGCGAAGAGATCTTAGGATATTCTTGAAGTTTGATATAACTTGTAGGAATAAATTCAGGATGGCTCAAGACCTGGAGAGGTGATTTACAATTTATCCAGTAGGTAAATAATGTTTTTCTCAAACAAGCACTGACTGCTGTTCTATGCCTGGAGGAATAGAAACTCAAGACCAGAACTGCTCAGCTTCTTCTCCTTTTTTCTCCTGTTTATTCTGCAAAAGCCAATCTCCTTTTACACCCTAATTAAGAAAAAGGCAATTCTTCACATATTACAGCAGCTTGTGTACAATGGTAGAAAACAATCTGTCCTATGTGAGTCTCCATGCAAGGCTGCAATACAGATTATCGTGACTGTGGATAGTAATAACAGTGATAATCATTGTTACTGTATATCCTGTAATCAACCTAAAAAGACATAGTCCGATCATTAAGACATGCAGATTATGATGAATGGTTAATAGGATTTTTTTCTCAGATCCAAAATCATGGGTTGAATATCCAGGACAGAATTTGAGCCACATCATTCTTAAACTGTGGGTGTTTTCGACAAAGAACAGAATTTGGCCTCCTATGCATTAATCCTGTCTTCATTCTCCTGGGCTGTGTGCTGCTCAGGGTGGGGACCTGCAATTCCTTTTTGTTCTGTAAAATCCTAAGCATGCTCCTGGGTCTTATAATAAATAATAAAAAACAGTCCTAAAAATAAAGCAATAGAACTGCTTTCAAACAAGGATTTTTATTGTTTTCATAGCACAGACTTCCATACGTTTCTCAAAGTTTTCCTTGTGAATTATGTTGCCTTTGATAATTGCATCGAAGGAAAAGGAAACGGTATTCAACTGGCTACTGCACAAATGTAAGCTAGCCTGTAATAAATGCAGTCTTTCTCTGGTGCACATATCTTTTTTACAGCATTTTTCTTAACAGTTTGTATGCAGCTGCTGTTCTTCTACGCTCAGGTAAATTACCATTGAATAATTGCAGTGCAAGGTCAAAAATCAATTAAATGGAAATTACAGTTATTTGTTTAAAAAGCTCAAGCAATATTTTATATCACAAGTCTCTTAGGTGACAAGTCAAACAGGTTAATCAGCAACCAGTTTTCTCCACGCTCCTGACTCAAGTCTGCCTTTAGCAGGAATGATAGAAAAAGAGTCCGAAAAGCTCACTTATGGTCAGGGGCCTCTGAAGAAATTGCAAAAGTTACTGGCATCTACCCCTGCTCTGCTACTAATGTGTCTTACTGTAACCGGATAGTACAGATTTTAGAATAACTTGGAGGAGAACTACACTGTGTACTGCTGAATGAATACATCTAGCTTTTCAGCTCATTCAAGCTTTTGAAATGTCTCAGGCCAAACCCTGTGTTACACCATCTTTTGGGATCCAGATTTGCACAGCTAAAAATGTAGATTTTCCAAGTAGTCCTTGCCTGTGAGCATTAGAAAATGTCTCAGTTTCTTTATTCCTCTCTTTTTCCATTTAAATTGTGGTTTTCCAATTTCTTCTCATTTCCTGCAAGTGTCATAATTGTAAAGCAAATATTGTAATGTCAGAAGCAAATATCCACACCTTCAGTTGTAAAATATGATATCAATATATCCGTGATACCTGTGTTGGAAAAGTAATGAGAATTTTGTTAAGCCAGTGGCTTGGCTTAAGAAGTGATTTTTAACTAATCCAGAGCTTGTTAAGAAAATGTAAAAAGGAGACAACACAACAGGTTGTATGTGTGTGGGGGCTTAGGGTCATAAACAGCATCTGGCACATCTCTTACAATCTGTTGGTATCATCTAGCCCTATATCTTTATCTTTATCTTGACCAATATATATCCAGCATGCTTCACCTCCAGCTGCCATCAAGTCTTACAGTGAAAGCACTGCCAAACATGCATTTCCAAGATGATCCATTTCTGTCATGTGTTTGCAACATATCTAGGCACAGTACAGGAACCGACTTGTTATGTGTATGTATATATATGTTGTTTGTTGTGAATGTTGAAATGTAATTTGCAGCTCCAGACCTAATTACTGATGGAATTACAACTTTTTTATATCCAGCTGCTTTTCTTTAAATAAACAAAGCATAAAGTTCTTTCCTGTACTGTAATTAATGTCATGGTGACCTCAGCTAGGTGCACAGTGAGGTGATTTCATCTTGATTCAAAACATAGATAAATATTTAGGATGCCCATTATAGATAAGGACTCAAACGAACCACCTAGATCAGCAAGTCTCTGGCAACCATGCTCTGAAATACCAGCTCCATCTTAAAGCCATAATGTATTCTCACCTTATCTGTAGCTACGAGAGTGATGCTCTGTAGAGCATCAGGAGTGCTACAGGGGTGCTGCTCCAAGGGCTGGAAAACTGATGCTGGTTTTCAGACCCCTCTAAAAAAAGAGGGAAGAGCTAATTCTAGATTGTAATCTAGAAGTTAATGGTGTGATGCTTACCTGTTACCACACTTGTCTGCTTTTCTACACTTATGCTCTTAGTCATTTTATTCATTTATTTAGTGGCCAAGAACATAGGCTTTAACTACAAAACTTGCATTGGTCTCATCAGGGTTTCCATTCATTATTTCCTGTAAAAAGAAGATGATAGATATGTCTAATGTATAGTTATAAGATTCATATACTGAGATGACAAAAAAATTAGGTGAGTTATTTAAATATTAATAGTTAGGCTGTTGGGGGCTACTTGTTTTCAGACTTTTTTTGGTGTTGTTCCCCTTTTCTTTGGAAAATATGACTCCTTTTTCCTTATTCTTCTTTCTTTCTCCTACTTTTCCATTCCCTTTGCTTTGCTGTCCTTACCTTTCCATAATACAATGTCTTATCTTCTATTGATTTGTCCTCTTTCCTTTTTTATTTATAATTTATTTTGCCATTTCCTTTTTCTGTTGGAGGGCAGGAGATAAAGCACATGGAGTGGCGAAATGGAAGAAGAACAACATGGTAAAAGTTATTAGCAAGGAATACTTACTCATTACAATTTTAGACTGGCCCAAGAATGAAAAGGAGCAACAAAGCACCAAGTTCTTTGCTTTTTATATCATTCAACCAGCTACATGTTTTACAGTCAATAGTGTTAAAATATTGCATTTTTTCCTCATTTCTAAGTACAATTAACTTCAAACAAATAGCTATGTGAACTAATTTTTTCAGAGGTTATCCCAATGCTACTAATTTAACAATGGAGCATTTCACTACTTATTGTATGATCCGTGTTCTAAACTGTACCTTATATTCATAATTACCAAATAAAACTAACAAACTTCTCTGATAATGTAATTATTTACAGCCTCATATTATATTTTTGCTTTGCCAAGAATGTATAGATCCTAACCCCTTTAGAGAGGTCGCAACATCAGTGGCATGTTGTGAAGTGCTGCCTCTAACAGCCATGCCATAGGCTTGCCACCCCAGCCATAGGGTGTCAAACAGGATGATTTTTTTTTTTTTCCTGCAATAATACCAATGAGTAAAGCAGGGTAGAATTAAATGTGTACTGTATATCCTTTGAGAATATTATTTTGTGCACTAGATCATAGAGGGAAGTACAGTGAGACCGTTTTTACATGAATACTCAACAAAATAATAGACGTACTGAGCTAAGTTATTCTGAGGACACTAACAGGTGAAATGTGATACAAGAATGAGCCCACTTAAAGGAACACCTGAAAAATAAACTTTGCATTGTAGAACGATATAAATTTCACATACCAGCAGGGAACTTCAATGCGAATTAGTTTTGTGCAACATGCTTGTATGCGTAAAATGGGTTTCTACTGTACTTTGGCTTTAAAAACATTATTCACTGTTTCCTAGTACAAAGCCCCAGCAGGCATGCACTTGGCTAGCTAGTGAAGAACTCTGCCCCAGTTTTCCATAATGCATTCATGAAGGGATTTGTAACAACCAGTGGTTACTGCAGCAGAAAGACTAAAATGTTGTACTGTGGCACTTCTGAAACAAACACAAAAGTTCAATCACTACAGCTCTAACAGGCTAATGATGTGCTGTAAACACTGGCATATTGCTAGCAATGTATAATCCATACTCAAAGCAGCCATTCATTAAGACTTATAATTTCTTTTTTTTTTTTTATATATATATATATATATACTCCACTCCTCAGATTAAAACTATGGATTTCAGAACCTCTCCTGGTGACTCAGCCTCACTGTGGTAAGTACTTGCACCCTATGGGGCTCAATTTACCAAGAGTTTACAGAGAGTCCCCAGCATGCGTGCCTCTCAGCTCCCTACATCTCTCAGCTCTCTTTGGTGCAGAAGAGCCATTGTCTGGGCATCTACGATAAGGCTAGGAAGGTCAAAGGGCTCATTGGTATATCATCAAGGTGTAGAGCCTTGGGCTGCAGCAAATGAGCCTGGAGAGAGCAGCAAACTGCAGTCAAAACGAGCCTCAGGGCTGGGCTAGAGAGCTGTGACTGTTAAGCAAGAATAATTAGGTTGTTTAATACAAGCTAGGCTTAGCTAAAGGTGAAGAACAGCACAACCTCAGCCAAGAAATCACGGCTTGTTGGAATCGATGTCCTCCTCAACCCTGATTTCTTCCTCCCCACCTTTAACACTACTGAGAGCTTGCTTCTCCCTCTTTTCTGTCTGTTTTGTTTGTTTCCAGCAGTTCTCAAGGCTCTTTGCCTTAGTTTCACTCCTCCTGTCTTCTAGGAATTTTTCCTGCCTTTTGGAAGCTCTTTTTAATTAATAAAAGTTTAGCCTGAAGCTGTATGAGGAACAGCGTGGAAAAAAGTTGGAAGAAAACTTTATCATACAGGAGATTTTGTCCAAATCTCTATGGGAGGAGACAGGCACAGAGAAATAGATGCCATGTATGGGCCTCTCTCTCTTCACAGACCTTAGATCTTCCTTTGAACTCGACTCCATCAAAAAATAGAGCTCAGAAGCCTGCTGAGATGGTGCAGTATTCAATTATAAGAGAATGTGTCTTATGGGTGACAGCACTGACAAGCTACATTATTGCAAATTCAAGTAATTGGGAAATGCAAAAACAGATGGATGGCACTTTTCTGGATCTTCTGCCCATGTGCCCCAGAAAAAGATTAAGAGCAACATCTGCCCCGGGAGGAGTCTGGCCACTATTCAGCAGCTCAATCTGGGCAAAGCAGTGATGGTCAGCAACCCTCTATCAAAAGGCATGATCAAGTATGGTGACACAGATGGCATTTCATTCTCTATACCAGAAGAAAGGCACTAAACTGCATTGGATGAGGTTTAGCCCTAAAAGGGGAACTAGCAATAAACATTGTTCAATGCAACCACTATGCTATAAATATGTAATGTTATAACTGAGAATTTTCTAATGACAGGCCTTGTGATTTTCCAGAGTTTACCCTGAAAGATGCAAATTCCATCAATCTTGCACTTGCAAGGTTGGATTTAATCTACAGTGACTGCATTTGTATTTGATTTAAACCCTTGCAGATACTGGATATCAGCTTTCATCTGTGCTATTTGCTGGAACTAATCCCTTCTGGATTATACCCTTCTGGAGAGCCCAGTATCTGGATGAAGAATAAAATATACTGAAATTTGTAAAAGAACAACAACAAAAAAAATCCAGGTATGTTTTAACACTGACATTGGTGCAGACTGTCTTTCTGGAAACTTGATTTATGTGTGTGTCTCTGAAGAAAGAACACTTGAATTAGAACAAAAGTGCCTGTGAAGAAAACATTTTCCTCTCGAAACTCTAAGAGGAGAATTTTTCACTCTGAAATGAGACAAAGCATGTGCTGCAGCTCACATGCTGCAGCTATGGCAGAAACCAAGCCTCTTAATGTACAAGTCTTAGCAGCTCATACCTTTCTCATGAGTCAACCTGAAATTAACCCTTTCATGTACTGCAATTCATACAGAAAATATAGTTTGAAATTTCTTACATGTGTTACTTGCTTCTACAACTCCTGTGTTGTTTTTGCATGGGCCTTATTTTTATGGCAGGGTAAGAATAGTGCCATCATGTATTGGAATAATACCATGCACACTGTGCTCAGGTCTTTGTCATATCATTTATGAAGCAGAAATATCAGGGAGAAGGGTGGGGATTTGGGGCAGCCGGGGAAGAAGTTCAATCCAGGAGCCTCAGCTGGGCCTCCTAATACTACTGTTATGTCAATAAATCCTAATAATAGCAAAAATGAACCAGTTGAGAAGGCATTATTATCCTTTTTTATTTATTTATTTTTTATTTGCTGCAGGCCAAGGAAGTTATTCGTTTGATTTGCAGTCAAATCTCAAGTAGAGCTGGATGGTTGCCTGGATCCAAAAGTGTTCGCCAAGCACACGCAGTGAGGGACACGAGGCCCAGGAAACGTGGAGACCAAACCATGTGCACACCTTGTGGGGACTTGAGGCTACAGCAGTGGATTTAAAAGTCATGTTTAAATTTAAAATTTTTACAGCAGGTTTAAAAGTCACCTTGCATAAATAACCATCCTGCACAGGTTCTTCTCTAACCAGATTAACTGAGCCTTTTGTGTTTTCTTCACTTGTGATAATAAATTCACTTTAAAGTGATAAAAGATGGGGCTGAAGTCCATCTTCAAGGTTTAGAGAACAATGGTAAAACTTAAGAAAATGCTTCTGGAAAAAAAAGACAGTTTGCAAAAGTCTGAATCCTTTTTTTCCAAGTGATTTGCTGCTTGTTTAATTATACATTTCTGTTCCTCCCTCGGTGGATCTGAACTCTGCTGACTGAAATCCAGAATTTCCCCTCCCAAGCGGAGGCACGAACCCCCGCATACTGGAGCCCAACAAAAACAGCAAAAACCTACAACTGGATTTTCTTTCCCTAAAATTACTCCTTACCTTTCATAACTCCCACACAAATAGCTGTGATATTGTAAATATGATAAATCCCTCTATGTGAGCTGAATAAATTGATTAGAAGCAAAATAGTCATGTGGGCTGGACTAGATTGGCTTATTAAGGATTCAAGAGATAATTGCTTGCACAGTGGGACAAAAAAGAAGGAAGAAATAAATACAGAATGAAATATATGTTTGTTTGTAGAACAGCTGATGGGCTACTGGCCAGGGCAGGCTGAAAAAGACTGCAGGAGTTTTGGATACAGTGAGAACCTATTACCGCTAGCTGTCATGGAACAAAATTCAAAGGAAGAAGTCCACAGACTGCGGTGCCTGGAACAATATAGCTGTGGTTCAAGGGTTTTTTTTTTATTGCCTGATTACAAATGCAATATAATTAACTGCACCATATACTTGCACAGTTCCTTTAATCCAATGATTTCAAAGAACTTTACAGAGCATAATTAAGTAAGGAAAGATATTGACCTGGGAGCAAAACTTGGAGATGGATCTCCCAGCTTCCCACCCTTTCCTGTCTTCTTTGTTGGATGTTTCTCTGTTTACTGGATTGTGAACAGTTGGGCTGGAAGGCAAATCTAATTAATAGTAAAACTTGTTTGTATGAGGTAGGAAGGGCAGGAGCATGTGCATTTGAGTGGCAGTGTGAAAGACAGAAGGTGTCTAGCAAGAGTAAAGAATCAGGTAAGCATGACAGAAAAGGAACAGAACGAGTCTGTGTTATTAAAAGGGCTAAGGAGGAATGTGGCAGCCTTGAAAGCGTTGCCTCTCAAGGCAGGTTTTGTAAAATCCTTTGTCCACATGAGCTCAGAAGTCCTGTCCTCTCTAATAGTAAACATGGTCAGTTTTCTTCCTTCTAAATAAGGGTATGGACATAGTCCTCAGCAGCCAATGCAGAGCACAAATCTATAACTTCAGGGAGAAAAAAGAGAATCCCTAAGTCCTCTCCTTATATTCATTTTTCATAACTTTCTCAGCAACAATCAAAGGACCAGATACACGGCACACAAAGAGAAAATCACGGATTAATTTGCTCCCAGCAGATCTGCCATACCCTGGCCATGCACAGTCTTCTGTTAAAAAGAAGTCCCTGGTCATTCTCCTAGTGTGAATGAGTGGGAAAGTGATTGGCTTCACATCATCCACATCTTAGGCAAAAATGACTAAAGTAGAAGAGAGCTGGACTGTTAATAAAGGAGGAGGGAATTAACAAGTGGCACAGTAGTAGCTAAGAATCTGAAGTACGTTTTAAAAATTGCTGATCAGTTTTCACCAGATGAAGGGAAATCCTAGAGCTGTGGACAGCTTAGGTTTTGTGTAGAAGGAGAAGTCATGATTGCTGCAGAACAGCTGAAGAAACTTTTAGAAATTCTGATCATTTACGCATAGGTTGATCTGAGGAGACAGACAACAACTCAACGACATTTCTGTGCCACTGAAAATCTATCAAAAATAAGAAGAGAAGCCTTTTTCTAAAATGAGTATTCCAGGACTATAGGCTGCATGGCTACTTAGTCAAACTGTCCCAGTGAAGTCAAGAAAAGTTTGAACAGTATAAATTTGTCTGTAACACAGTTAAAAACATGAAATAAGTTTTGGGATAAAGGTACTGTAAATCTACGAGCTGTAGATAAATGTAGTTTTTCTTAAAAATAAAAATGGAATGGTAAAAAAATAAAAATAAAATAAAATATATATTAAAAAAAATAGTCCTAACACATAGCACTAGGACCTCAGGCAACCACTGAATATAATTTCTCAAGGTATCAGAACTAAATAGTAAAGCCTGCCCAGAACTCCTGCAGGACCCTGTGCTGAGGCATCTCCCAGGAGAGGATATCGTCTGTGGCAGGAAGAGGAGAGCCTCTCCATGGAGGTGGACGGTGATGCTTCATTCACAAGTGCTCGTAACGTGCTTGGAGATCCTTGACAAAAGGAGCAGTGCTATACACATGTGAAGTGTTATTATTATTCCTGTTGCACAGGTTTATTAAATTTAATGAGGACACTGAGGGATTCCATTAATCCTAACCACAATACCAGTGTCTCTCAACATTTTCTTGATGAAGCCATTGAAAATATAACAGCTCTGAGTGCCTTGCATTTTTACACTGTGAGATTGTTAAGTGCACTCTACATGCAACTGCATCTACTCATTACACCCAACGTCTATTCAGGCTCATGCTTCATCTGCTTGGCCTCTTTCACAGTAGAAGAATAGGATCCTACGTAAAGTCCACAAATATATTTTTCCCATAACACTTTGCTATAAGTGAACATTAATTCATACTAAATTACAGTGGAGCTTCCATAGAATTACATACTACATCTACATGAGTATCCAGGGAGCAGCTTGATTAATATCATTATCACAATGAATAGTAGAGGAATTAATGTGATTTGATGCTAACTATAACAGAGAAGCATTTAGATTTCACTTTTGGAAGACATCTTCCTTATTTTCCTATATGAAGTCCTGCCAGCTAGAAGATAGAAAGAGTGTAAGTGACAGTCAGCTCACCAAGGCCTTTCCAGAGCAGAGCTGTCAGATTTTCACCTGCTATTAGGATTTGCTTTTTTTAAAGTCCTGCTGTGAATATATATATGCATCCCATCTACATTTTTTTCTCTTTTATAATTTGAGATATATTTTACAATAAAGTTTGTACTTGCATATAGTGAATTTGGGAAAGCTTCACCAACACATTTACAAGTACTCCTAATGATTTCTCTCCCTGTTATTAAAAAGTTATAAAAACTAAAAGCAAAATTATAATGAGATGCAATACTGAAGTTATAAATAACAAATACCCACAAGAAAAAGTATCCACAGTAACCAGCCAACAGAAGCATGTCTCTATAAAATACACAATGATTTGTATTATTTGTTACTGAGCATTTCTTTTACAGTACTATCTACAGAGCTCAGTGACATATACTCTTAGCTACACCTTTGTAAACTAAGTAGATGAACCCCATAAAAAATCAGGAGCATACAAACACAAATAAATATGAAATAAATTTACTGCTTAAAATACCTTTTAATAGGCGAAGACCTTCTACTAATATACCGCCAAACTAGCAAAAATTTGGGTAATGCAAGTAAGGCTACACAACTTCAGTGTACGAAAATACTGGCTCTGAAATACTTGTCTTCCTGCCAGGTACACATAAACATTGAAAAAAGTGCAAAGGGTGAAGTGAATGTTGTACAAGATGTTACAAGTTCCTGTTTTCTCGTATTTTTTCTTTATTATACTACATTAAAATTTTGTAGAATGTTACCAGCCCACTTCTCTGGGGTGCTGTGCTTCTGAAAGGTGAGTGGGCTGGCATCCCTACAGCCTGGGGCTTCCTTAATGCTAGTAAGGATCACAGCAGAGCAAGCAGCTACTCATGTCTTTTATGAATGACCAAAAAAAAAAAAAAAATCAAACAAACAAAAAAAACAGACTTAAACTATCCTAAAATGGTTATCCTGGGGACATTAGTTACTGTTCTTAAGCTCACTAACCCCCACCTACTTATGGTTAGCAGCTGCTGACTTTCTTTAGGGATAACTGCCATTCACTGTTGAATTTGAGACAAATAAAACTAACCATGAGGTTTACAAATGCAACCTGCTCACTGCAAACATATTCACTACTGAAGAAGACTACACTGACTACTTAGGCATATGTCAGTCATGTACGCCCATACTTTCAAAACAGCATCCAAACAGGAGCCCTCACAGTTTCCTGCTGTAACATGTAGCCATAAATTAAGCTATAAAAATAATCTAGAATTATGCACAGGTCTTAGAGGTGTAACATGATGACAATCAGCCTTCTACTTACTACTTCAGGGCTTACTTAGTTCACCTAGTACCTAGTTTTGTATCTAATTAAAAGGTCCTTGCACAGATTTAAAGCAAGCTATCGTAGGGTGAGAGTAGGTGTGGAGCAGGGTCCTGCTGCATGGACATGTCATGTCATCTGCAGAAGTGCCCAGTTTGCTTGGGGTGAAGCTCTGCTGCCCTGAACTGCAGTTCTCAGGCTGCCCTGAGCTCCAGTTTCTCAGGCTCTGGTTTGCCTTCCCAGCTCCAGGAAGCTGTGGAGCAAAGGGGCAAAGGGCCACAATGGTGATAAAGAGACAGGAGCATTTCTCCTATGAGGGAAGACTGGAAAATAGAAGGCGCAGGGGAATCTTATCAATGCATATTAATACCTGAAGGGGGGATGCAATGAGGACAGAGACAGGCTCTTTCAGTGGTGCCTGATGATAAGCAGCAGTGGGCAAAAGCTGAAACACAGGAGGTTCCTTCTAAACATCAGGAAACACTTCCATTGTGAGGGTCACAGGCACAGGCTGCCCACAGAGGTTGTGGAGTCTCCCTCCCTGGAGATCTTCAAAAGATGCCTGGACATGGTCCTGGGCACCCTGTTCTGGGTGTCCCTGCTTGAGCAGGGGGTTGTTGGACCAGATAACCTCCAGAGGTTCCTTTGACCTCAACCATTCTGTCATTCTGTGATTTTTTTGGTCAGCAAGGCACAATTAGCATGTGGAATCAGCAAACAAAATGAGAAAAGCAGAAGATCACTAAAATAGGGGGCACTGGAGGGGCACTGGAGTCGCTGGGGACCACTACTCTGGAGCCGTGTTTGGCATGTTGGGCTGAATGAACCCTTTTTTCCTTGGTAGAACAGGAGTAAAGAAAGTCTTGCAGAGTGCAATTGTTGAGACTAGGAATAGGAAGTACAAATACAAAATGGTTTCAAAGTTTATGGCCATAAAATTCACAGCCTGCAAATAAAACATGCAGAAAGTCTACAAGTTGTGTTTCTGTGATTTTTTTTTTTTCTTTCCTGATATGGTTCAGTAGTTATTTACTTTTACACAAATTAGAGAAATGTCTTATAACAGACATTAACTTCTCTCCTATCTCAATGCCTATCAAATAAAGGAAGTTTAGCAAGTTTCTGTACTTATCACCAACAAGTAGTGACATGTTCCTTTATCATTACATCCCTTAAAAAAAATAATAAAAAAGTATTTAAATGCAGTTCTATCTTAAGAACTAATGTGATAAAAAATCCTTACAATGCCTTCTGATTAACAAGACTCCTAAACTTTCACTGTAGGCATTGTGATTTAGATAAGCAAAGACTAAAGCAGTGCAGGAGTGCATTAGATATTATGTTGTTTTGTTATAAGGAACAAAATGAAAAACAGCATGAATTATACCTGAAATTCAAGAGACACATCCTGACTATGAGGTTTATCTAGCTCATTTTCTGAAGCAGAAGGCAGAAGTGCTGGTACTTCAGAATTTTAGGCTGCACTTGGACAAAACACTAGAAAATAGATGTAATAAGTAAATCTGCCTTCCCAGGGTGAAAAAGATCTAATGTATTTTACTGATCCCCAACTTTTCTGACAGCATGTTTACTCACATTATGTTTTTGGTGGGGGACAGTGAAAGACATTTAGTTAGCTCACTGCACGTCTTCAACTCAGCAAGCTTCATATGAAACTTCTAGATGTTGCAGACATGAGTGCTAAGTGCAGTGTTAAGGCACTTGTACTTATCCAGCTTAGAAAACACAGAGAATATTTCCTGCCCAGCACAGCAAACACTTTATACAGACCTCCTTCATTTTGCCAGAGGAATGAAGCTTGCTGGCGCTTTTCTTTCCTACCAAACACAAGTATTTAGGTTTCAGTTTTGACATAGGGATTAAAAGCCTCGACAGAGAGGTGATGGATGATGCCTGCCGGTGGGCTGGCTCCCTCGGGCAGTGCCTCGTGGCAGCCCTGGTACCAGCCCCACTCCATGCTCACATCTTGCTGGTGCTCCTATTGTAGCTACTCTGCTGCCCAAGCCAGGACAAAGCAGGATCTCCATTTCCTGCACCAAGGCTTGAACAGGATGTCTGCATCATGACATTACAAACACATTTTTTAAAAACATTAACAAAAAATTAAAGTTTGGTACCTCAATGATCTGAAATGTTCCATGAACAGCAACAGACTTCACAACGTTAGAGCTTCCTTTCAGCTTTTACTGGTGTAAAAATGGATTCTGTGATTCTAGGAAAATAAAGTTTTGTTTTGTTTTGTTTTGTTTTGTTTTGTTTTGTTTTAAACAAGAACAATTTGTCTTTATTGATCTTTTCAGGAAAGGCTTGTCCTTTGGTAAAGCTAATGTGCTGTATTTATACAGTAAATGTGTACCAATGTGTTTTTATGCACATTTCCCTTATAGATGGGTAGAACTGCCCATACAAATGAACAACTAAAAACACACTGAAGAGGTACTTAGAAACAAAAGCCTAAAACTGAGAACATAACAGGACTGTTAGTTATGATACGATTATACAGTTCCAAACTTAAAAAATATGATCTACTGCCACCTCCCTCTTGTGGACAGCTATTTATAGTGACAATTGAACTGCAGATAGTTGCTTAGTAGTTTTATGTTATAATTTATACTCCAACTGAGGTAGATAGCTTATTGAATGTGAAAAATTACAAATGCTGAGTCCCATCTACCAACATTTATACATTCATTATCTCCCACATTTACCAGAAAGCGTGCTTACTAGGATCACTGCCACAGTAGTAATTTACTAATACACAGCAGGCTCTGAAAGACCTAAAAAGTTTGCTAGTTACCATGAGAAATATTGCCCTCAGGAAATGCATGATTCAAAACCAGTTTGTACATGGTGAATGCCTACCCATAACCATGTATAATTCAAGTAATTCATGAACCAGTAGGAGCCTCACTTGTTACTCCTGAGACAACCAACAAATGTCATGGTATGAATAATAGAAGAACATGTATATTTGTATAGCACATTGAATTACCTACTGCAACTCCTCAACTTATTGCAGCTACTAGCAATTATCTCTGTGCTAGCGGACACTGAGTAAATGGAATATTTACCTGATTGTTTCTAAAATTCTGAAACAACTTGTCCAGAGCAGTCACCATTACCTTACTCTGCACAAGGGAGTCATCAAGAGCTATCTAATGCTGAGGGTTTGTTTTACAGCTTGCAGCTCAGAGTGATGCCAGTGTCTAGTTTCTTTTCCAGTGGGCTACTTTAATTTTGCAACTGTAGGTGTGGATAAAATTCAGGTCACATCATTCAGAGATAATCACCATCATTTAACTGTAACTATCTAAGCTGGTGGGAAGGAATATGTAATTTGTTGGGTGGTCTATCTGGAGTATAATAAGGCTCTGATCTAGGACACATCAGCACTACAGTGGGTTTGTTCACTTGCATTGTCCTGGCTGGGTTTTATCTTCAACACTTCAGATGTCTGGAGTGTAGACATAAAGAACCATGTAGTAGTCTAGACTGCTTGCATACCCAGTGGAAGAAAAAGGCATTATTCATTTCAACATCTAGCAAATATAATAATAATCATAATAAATATTCATTTGAAAGTTAGATGGTTAGGGGAAGATGAATTTTTCTCCAGATGTACCTACCCCTTCAACTGACTAGAAAGATTCTAGAATGACCCCATCATAAAAACAGACATCTAAGTTGCATATTTAAGGGAGATGAGCCATACATTTATTGTCAACAGAGCAACTGTTCCGGGTGTGAAATGCTGAATTTGGATCCATGAGTACTTCAGATCACAACCGCACTTTATATTTTCTGGACTACCTGTTTTTCAGCTTCAACCAGAGGCCAGGTGTTAATTAGTCTTCTAAATTCTATGAATATTGTTTTTTTTTATTTTTTTTAGATGTATTTCAGTATTTATATTTAGTATCCCAAAGTCATTTGCTGAGTATGTGTTCTTCTTCTGTTTAAAAGCACAAGCAAAAACAAACAAACAAACACACAAAAGCCAACACATTTTTTTTCCCTTGGTTTTGATTTACAGAAAATGCAAAAGGAAGTTGCATCTTCATATTTTGTTTCTTTTCTAGCCAAATTGTTGATCAAAATGGTATATTACCCAAAATGGAAAACATTTTTAGCTCATTATACTTTGTCTGGTGTGAGCCATTTGGTGTTTTGAAATGAGAATAGTACAGATATTTGCCAGAAAATCAATGGAAAATTGCACACATTTGAAGAAACTTGCATTTCTGTTTTTAAGACACGCTAGCTTGCCACTCTGCCATATTTTTCCCAGCACATCTGTGCTTTTCTCTGTAAATGCCAGGTGAAGTTGACAAGATACAGAAGTGTTTGTTGTCACTTTTGTGTTTTTTAATGTGATTAATAAATGTACACAAGCAGCCTGCCCATGAATGCAAGTGAACTATATTCCCTGGGCATTATTCAAGAAACCAAAAATAGTCTCAAGTTAAAAAAATCTTGATATAAAGCAACCTAGCAGTATTTGGCATAGTGCAATGTGCAGAACAATTGGAGTGTGGTAAGTCTCAGGAACGTAAGTTGCACAGATTGGATTAATGTGACTGGTAGGGATTTAGCCCAATGCAACTCACAAAAGCCTATACAATGCTTGTTAAGTGATGTGAAAGACAAACTGCTAAATACTAAGGAGCAAGAGAATCACAAATGACGTGCAGGATACTTTTCTCCACCTTGCAGGAGGTTTAAGATGTTCAGGGCATTCCCCTCCTTACACGCAGCATCATTTTTTGCTTCTCTTCTTCCCAGGCTGAGCACATAGCAGCTGGGTGGTGCAAGACAGGCCCCAGGGAGGAATCCCTGCAGGGGTCTTTTGTATACTTCGAGGTAGCCACCATCTGTCTCTCAGTCTTCTCTAAGAAAATGCATTTCCAGCCTTTCTTATAGACCATGTTTCTAGAACTCTGATGATTTCTTCTGGGATCTCTGTATTGGTTTACATTTTTCCTGGGAAGCAACATCTCAAGCTGGACATAGATATCATCAGTGAAAAGATGAAGGATTACTTTGTGTTTTATATCTATGGCACTCCTAGTTACATGTTTCAGCATGAAACTTGTTTTATTCCAACTGTAACTAGTGGTTATTTTACTTATGTTGAGTTTGCAATCCATCAGATACTTTTTTTGCAGAGTTACTGCCTACCACATCATTACTCCCCGTAATTGTGTGTGGTTGATTATGCCTATTTAAGTAGAATACTTATCACTCATCTTTACTGAAATGCTTCTTATTGTATTTCAGACCATTTATATAATTTGACAAGAACTCTTTGATTCCTAATCCTATACTACAAAGTTTTTACTCCCTCACAAATATTCTGAAAGTTTAATAATGTATTTTGTTATACCAGCAGGAAATAAAAACCTTTTTCAGTATCAGATGCAGGACAGGTCTGCGCAGAGCCAAACTTGATACATGTTACATGACAAACCATGGACAACTGTCTGTTGACTGAAATTTTCAAATTGTCACTTTTATTTCACAGCAGTTTCAACTAGAGTGAGCATTCATCTCCAGCTCTCTTAAGCAGAATGTCATCATATATTTCCCCTGTTCATATACACGAGCTCTAGGAGGCAACTGGCTGGGGCTGAGATGATAAAACTGAAAATAAATGTTCATTATGGCATTAGGGACACCATTTTCAGTGTAATTCCTCCTGACCTTGAAGATCCTTATAGCTGGCTTCTTTTCCACTTACAGTATGTCTGGCTCAACCCTACAGCATTCGGGTTTGGCATGTGAGAGGCAGGAAGTCTGCTTTTGGCAATGGTATGTTTGTCTTACCCCCATAGGACAGGTAGATACACAGAAACAGAATTCCCCAGAGAGATCTGCTCATGACTTGGCTCTTAGCTGAGGTTTGGGATGCTTCAGTTACCTTTTGCCCTGCAGTAATTTAGGTTCATCTACGGTTTTGCTCCTGGTCTAGCCCTATTTTGTTTCCTGGGATAATAAATCTTCGGATACAAGAAGTGGCTACTTCAGGGTGGTTGCACAGTGCCCATCACAGAGGTCACCATCCCTGGCTATGGTGTGTAAGTACTACTCACATGATGATCATCAACAATAATGCATATTTCCTAATGTTTTGCCAGCTCCTATTAAGTGGATCATGTGTCATGGATTCCGTACCATTCCTGAAGATGTTTCTTAAGTAATTTTGTCTTCTTGTCTAGATTTCCTTTATATTTAATAAGCACAAAGGTTGTTCCTGTGGAGCAGGAAGCCTACATGATGGAGACCACATGAAATCCTGATGGGAGACATTGACTTGCTGGTCAAGATTTGTTCTTTGTAGAATCATTCCACTCAGCACTTGTGTTTCTACTGTCCTCTACTTGCTTCCTTTCCCATTATGTAATGCTTCATTTCAATATTTACTACTTCGTTTTAAGAGGGAAAGAAATTAGTTTTAAGGGATTTATGTAAATAAAGACTTCAAAATAATTTTCTTGTGAATCCTTTACTTTCCTTTTCTTAGAAAAGCAGTTTCTATAGAGGAAAATTAACAGCTACCATTGTATAGTCAGTTTCATATTATAGTGCTTTTAAATGTTAGTTTGGGATTTGCATCTTTCTCTGCTTTATTTTGGATAAGCTAATTAACGTTAAAAATAGTCTCCATAACATGCAAAACATGGGAGAAAAGATGGTGGAAGCCAAAAGGTTGACTACAGTACGATTTGCATTGAATTAAATTAAACTCCAGTACAGAACAAACTCTGTGGAGTGCAGGAGGACAGTCTAATTTAAAAGGGTGTGCCTTGCTATGCAGCCTCTATAAACGTGATCTGCTTTTGGCCTAATTTTCTGTGACAGTGTATTTAATAACAGTGGTCTCTTACTGAGAATACCTTCCGCCTCTTCTGCCACTGTGGACATTATGGCTCTGTAATTGGCATGCCTTTGTCAATTCAACACTTAATTTCTTTAAGGGAATTAAGATCTCTTAACAGTTAGCCATACAGCTCTAGGTGAAGAAATTTTATGTTGGTATTAAAGCACCTCAAACCTAAGCCATTCCACATTCATTCCTCCTATGCTTTGTTAGCTATCTATTAGAAAAAGTAGGAACTTATAAAAAGGTTCCCTTGTTAGACTGATTATTTAAAATCCTAGAACAGACTCTCAAGGGCAGATCAGGAGTTTCACAACAATATGGATTAATGTGATTTTTTTTAATGTGTGTGCTAAAAATATGTGGGCACTGCTGTTTGATAAACGTATTATGGGGAATATGCATTTTTCATTTATGAACATTCATCATTAAGTGGTTTTATATTTAAAACATTACCTAATGGAGCTGCATGGAGGCAGGAGCCAACATGTAGATGTACTTCAGAGCTACTTGGTTTCCAAAGCAGCAGTCCTATTTAAATGTGTACATGCCTTCTGTGACCTGACATATTAGAGGTTCTGAATTCAATTAAGTTTGAGTGTGCAATTTTTTCTTTTTTTTTTTTCTCCACTGCAATTATGCAGGATACAGAGTATATATAGTAAGTCTATGAACATGTTGTGCCTGAAGAGCCCAGCAGACATGCTGAAGGATTATTTTTCTCTTTCCTCAATATCATACAAACAATTGTAGGATTAAAAATCAAAGGAATCTGCATTAATGTTTAAGGGTCTTCTGTCTTGCTCTGCTAGATTTACTATAGACACAACAGGATAAAAACGATACTTGAATCAAGCCAAGTTCCTTATCTTAGGGAGTTTTGCATACAGTATCCAATATAGCATGTTATGTATCGCTAGCATATAACCAGTTTGGCCACTGGAGCCATAACATGCACAGCCCCAGGCTCGCAGCAGGACTCCTGGTACCCTGCCTCTTGCTGCAGTACAAGTATCCTTGTTACCAGCAGTGGTGAGGCAGGAGACACGCAGGGAGATTCCTCCTTGCTCCCAGGGCAACATGACTGTCCCATCCTCTCCCTCCAGCCCTTCGTGCTCCTCCAAAATGGCGCCTTAAACCCTCAGCAGACTGTAGCTCCTCACCTAAAAGGGGCGCAAGAAGCTGAGGAAGGTGGACCTTGTTGCCTTGCAGGCAACATCAGCAGGACATACCAGTTTCTGGAGAAAGCAATGGTCCACTTTTGTAGTCATGGGTGCAGAGCAATCTCCACTGCCAGGTCTTCCAGTGTAATGTAGAATAGGAGCAGGCGCACTGATGAAACACCAAGTTAATGGGTTTCCCATAAATGCAAACATATAGCAGGACATACCTTGGCAGCACCACTGAAGCTATCCTGTTGTCTGTATTTTTAAGGTTAAAAACTGTTGTCACAGTCTTAGCTTAGGAACAGGAGGCATCTGATCAAATAAATCTGAAGAAATGGAGACTGCTTATTTTCACTTTCCATTCCCTATGCACAGGAAAGGAGGCCACAATGAACTGTCTTGGACTAGACTAGAGAAAATGGATTTCAGCGCAACCCCATTTTGTCAAAGGGGATGTCAGTTTCCACACTGTGAAGCTTTGGGATTTTGTTGCGGTCTAGAGCAAAATTGCAAAAAAGCATAGCCATCCTCCCATTAGCTTTACCCTTCACCTTCCAGTTTACCATCACACAAGGCTAAGCAGAGATAGAAAGCCGAGGTGGCAGCAATTCTGCAAGTGAAGGTGGCAGGTAGAAAGCACAGGCTTAGGGGACCCCAAAGGGAGTTTTAATTTTAAAAGGGTTCATTATGCTACTGCATTTCATATAACAGTGTTTGAGAGGGGATGCAGTTATACATAATGAATTATTTTACATTCTTAAACCACTCACTAATTTAAGCCAGACACGGGAATACTGTATGCATCTTTTTATATAGTATGCATATTGTCTAAATTATCTCTTTATTACTCTCGCTAAGAAGTGTATGTATGAAGTTCAGAAAAGAGACAGCACATAGCCAACAAGAAGGAAAAAAAACAACAACACAAATATATTGGGGGGATTACTTCATCATTTGCTTCATTCATCTCAATCCAAGACACAGAATTTATTTAATGCTTCCTGCAGCACATATGTCCTAGGGTAAAAAGATCAAGGTGATTTCAAAGGTGTTCATGTTTACCTTCAGCAGCATTATTTGCTGATGAGTTTCACTCAGTCTCAATCTTTTAAATGCCTTTACAAAAATGGAGTACCATGATTTCTGTCTGGAAAAGAAAAAACCTTCTCTCTCCATGCTATCGGCAATCATATTTGAACTGAGAAAAATCTTTTGGTCATCTCTTCTACAGTGAATGCTGGCTTTATAATGATAGTCATAGTATGCATTAAATTTACTTAGTGATACATTTGTATGACTAGAATAATGGCAATTGTCTCCCTACTCCACATTGCCCCTATACCCTAACATTAACAAAGCCATGTCTTTAAGTGCATCTTTCTCAAGCACTGACTGCCTGCCACAGACACCTGTACTCTGTGCCTTGTTAAAATGTTAACAATAAAACTTGCAGGAGTGGATTGATGTGAAAAGGTGCAAAAGTCAAATGGAGCCATATCTAATTTTATCTTGCTGTCATCCTATGGTGCATTCCCAGTCATGTAATAATAAAGAGAACAGAGGGAAGGCTGAGAAGAGAGGAGAATAGTAAATTGCTTTTTGACAACTGGTTTCTGACTTTTAGTTTCACACACACCTCTTCCTCAGGTCTATAAAAGTGTACTTTTCAGCATATGAATTCAGCGTATGAAAATATAAGAAGTCAAGGCAATATTTTCCACAAGCAGAATGATGAAAGAAGCAACTTTATACAGGGATATAGCTAATGGAAAGCCCAACAGGAATTTTCAGTGCCTGCATTTTTTAATGCTCTCTTCTTGTTTAGGGGTGCTTTATTACAGTCAATTGCTCCTCCTCATTAACTTATAGTTTGGCGCTGATAGCTCTATAAACTGCCCTAACAGCCCCCATGAGTACTGCTGTAGTCGAGGCTCTGGTTGTGTTTCCATTATAAACCTAGTTTCAGAGATATTTATAACTCGACCATTTTAATTTGCATCAGACTTTGGGGAACTTGGCTCACAGGTCAACAAGTGAAACAATTTTCAGCTTATGTATTTGAAAATAAAAGATTTTAGCCAAGAGCAATTTTCAGTACAGAAAAATTCTATCATGATTCAGAAGCTTCGAGGATAAGGGAAATTATATGCTCTTATGCAGCAATTATATAATGTGAATAATATATGTTAAATTTGTTTATATAAATGCAGATTAATGAGACACCGTATTTATGTTTTAAGATCCTTTAAAATCAGCATCAAAATACATTACTTTCACACATCTAAATAGTGAAAAGCTTGGTTCATATAACTTCACTTTCATTTCTTGAAAGTTTGTAACCTTTTTTGCATTTATAACTGTTTCACAAAATGTGCGACATGAAAATATTTATGGATAATAGCAAAAAAATAAAAGCACAAGAACTACAAGATCATCTAATTGATTACTTCATGTTATGTAATGATAACCCAATGCATTAGTACAAGAAAAAAAACCTGTCATTTCCTCTTTCTGGGTTCTTGTATTTGCCTTGAAGGTACACAGTACCACATTCAATCACTAAGTTATTAATAAGGAAATGACAGAGGATTAACTCTCCTTTAAGTTTTGGGCTGGCTGGTAGTTACCTTTTACAGTTGGAGTGTTTTTCTACTGTGGATATATTTACATAAATATATTTGTAACATGCATTCAAAGATTTGTTTGAATATTCAGTAATGTTTGTCTTCTGGCAAATAGTATTTTAACTTATATTTATGGTAATTTTCTCAGTTTAACTTGAGAACCTAATAAACAAAATTTCTATTCCAGATAACTTCATTGAGATCCCTCTCTTTATTAGTGTTTTCTATTGCACATCTGCTTGATGCATGTATTTCATTTCTGTCACTAATAGTCTCAGCTCTGCTCTAAACCACATCGTTTCTAGTTTAAGTCAATTCAAATGCTCCTTTTCACTTGATAACTGGTCTTTCACTCCAGCTCCTCTGTCAGCAAGCTGCATTACCTCTTCTAGTTCACTGATACAAAAATTGAACAGAATCATCCTTAATGATTACCCATGTAGAGGTCCATTAGTTGCATTCCTTTTTCTGAAGTTCACAATTACACTCTGTCTTCAATGTTTAAGCCAATTTTGCATCCGTGCACATACCTTACCCTTTTCTCTGTACTTGCTGACCTTGTAGATTAGCATTTTTTTCTCTTTATTTTGTCTATCAAGATGCCTTAAAGTACAAGTAAGTTGTGATGATGGTTTCAGGAGTTCAGGTTTCAAGAGTTGGACTTGATGATCCTTATGGCTCCCTTCCAACTCGGAATATTCTATGATTCTATGATTTCCTTTCCCTTTTACTTTACCTGCCTTTTCTTCCCCCCTTATCCCTACCTGCTTCAGTAACATCCCTTTTTAATATATTCTCAGATGTCTGACCAGAGCTGTTTCCTGCTTTATATGAAGCCGTCTTCCCTATCATGAGTGCCGTTTAGCTACTGCCCACTCTGTCACAAAACTTTGATCCAGATACAAAACAAGCGTTCGTTTAATTTTAGATATACAGGAGCTATCTTTGAAGTAAAAGAGCATGTACTGCTGTTTATAGGTATGTGTACAAAAATCATATTGCTAGTACTGCTAGTCCACAGGATAGTTTGGAAATTGTATATATAATTTACAAATATTTTCACTTGGTTTTATTATGAATGAGATTTTAAATAGGACATTTTTCAGTTCTGCACTGTTTTGTGTTAAATAAACTCCTATCTGTACTGGTCAGTTTTCCATAATAATATATTAAGTATTTCCCTGAATATTTTAATTCAGTTCATCATATCTAAACTAGCTAGTTTTAATGAAGAATAGAGTATGTATATCCACTTTATCTGCTTTATCTGCAGTGTCAGTGTGTTCAGGGTTCTGTGTTCCTAAGCTTGGGGGGGGGGGGTAGTTGATATGTTGGACGCATGGTTTATATGCAAATGCAACAACATACCAGGAAATACTGATGTCTCAGATGGAAAGTTTTTTTCTTTTTTTTTCCCTTTTAATTTTTTTTAGTGCTTACAGAACGCTTGAAGCTCTGAAAATTTGATATCATAATTACCTTCACTAAAATTCCAAATGTTTCAGTTCACAAAAGGTTACAAAATAAATACATAAATAAAATAGCATTTTCTATTCATCCTGAACTATAATAAAAGGTCAATAATTTTAAGTTGCTGCAAAACTCAATTTTTGAGAATTTTCATTATCAAAACATGACATATAAGAAATAAACTTTTAAAAATCGAGTGTCTGCTTTCATGAGGGTCATAACTTTTTTTCTTACCCTCTGTTGAACTTCCATCATTCCTACATATCCTATATGGGGATATAATATGATCTGACAACTGGAAAAGTCAAAACATGCACTTTATCAGCCCAACACACTCCACGTTATCAAGACAAATTTTTACAAAGACTAGCAGAGTAAGACATTATTCTCTTTTTGACAAATCAGCATTTTCTGACTGCAAATAGTTGTGATTGTTCTAGAAATGATCCAAAATATTTGACATAGTTATCATGAAGTTTGATTCATGTCTGCTGAGATCCTCAAAGGAAACACTATAAATGGAAGCATGTATCACTGAAATGACGCCCACAGTTTCTTAGGTTCTTTTAATTTTGTTTTGAATAAGTCATCGTTGTTGTTGTTGCTGTTTTTTCTTCCACGAAAACTCAGAGTGGTTTTACAAATGAGAAATTTGGGGAGCTTTATCTAAAATATGGTAGAACTAAATACTCATTTAAGAATTATATGCAGCATCTTCACTGGCTATATAAGGGACAGAAAGATCTCATTATCTTCACTCTAAATCCAGTCCCTCTATAACTCCTATTTCCAAGGAAGATTTAAAATCTTTCTCCTTTGCCTCTTCCTGCTGAATTATAATTGAGCTTCAAAAAGACTACATAACTGCTCAGAAACCTCTAAAATAATGAAATTGAATTTTACAGGATTTCTCAGATTTTCTGCTCTACAGAGACTTCTTAATCATTTCCCCAGCTGTAGAAAGGCCTCGGTGAGATAAAAGAAGCAATGGTTTATTTTATTTTATTTTTTTAAGTTCACTAGTCATGTTTTTTGATTTTTCTTCCATGACCATTCCTCAGGAATATGCTCTCTTTCTCACTACAATAAATAAGACTTCTGTAAATAAGATCTGTGTCTAATGAATGAGTGGACTGTATTATATTTTGTCACCATAGTAAAATTTGTCTTCAGGGAGATCAAAAAAGACAAGAGGAAAGAAATGCCTAATGTATGCCTTTGAAGTTGCTGCAAAAAAGGGAATGTAAATAGTCATGGAAGAATACTATATTGTATCTTCACTAAATAGCGAGGGGCTTTGAGCTGTAGGAATGATCTACTAGACCACCCAAGATCAAGTAATATATACCATGTTCTGTGCCTTATGTATTCTATCAAGTCCTTAACATGAGGATACATTTACCACACAAAAATTTAGCCACAGGAAAGATTGTTTCTATATTCATTTAATCTCTTATGCATGTATGTTGGAATAATTACTCATGTACTAAATATTGTAAACTAGAAAAGAATTGTTCAGTTGCAGCTATCTGCAATGTAATAGCCAGTAGAATAAGCAACAGCTAGATATCTTGAATAAACAGTTCATTATAGTTAATTATCTGGATCTTATCAATATCAAATTAAGTTGAAAAAAATGCAAATTCAAATAAGATAGCATTTTAAAAGTTACAGGAACAAACAGCAATGCTTTGCTTCAAAGCCTTAATCACCTGTTGAAGGAGAGTTATGGTGTTCACTGATGTTTGTTGTTCCATTCACAACAACACACAACTATTGGAGAGAGAATACATTGAAAAAGCAAGCCATTCAAATGTAAGATGAAGTTTCAAAAGTAGCAGAAGGAAAAAAAAAATAGAATGTCTTAGAATCTGTGAGTTAACCTTGCAGACTCTTCTTTCACACCACGGGATAGAGAAGGAAGAATCAAGCCCTGGAGAAGGCTGCCCTCCAACAAGACAATAAAAATACTATGTTGTGAACCAAATTCATCAAGAACTCAAACTTACTAAACAAAAAACCATAAGGTTGGTGTTCTTTCCAAAATTAATAGAAACAGAATTACAAATAAATGAAATACTATTAATTGGTACGCAGAGGGCAGAACATGCTGACCCTCATCCACAGGCACCTTCTTTGACTCATACACAGACAAACAGAAAAGGAAAGTTATCAACTTTAAATGATTTAATTTCTTTCCAATTTAAAATATCACCATGTCAGAAACACATACCCTTCATCTTGCAGATATATCACTCAGAAGCTCTCCTCCTGTCTACAGGGTCATGATGCCAAGCAGCTGATACTCTTAGGAAGCATTTTGGCTTGAATTTCTGCAGCTGCATAACTCTCTTTTCATGTTTCCTTTGCCCTATGAACAATCCACAAAATAGCCTACTGGAGGTCTGTATATATTCAGAAACAATGAGAACTACATAAAGACATGAACATAAGCATTGTTCATATTTTTTGTGATATTTGCATGAACTCGCCAAACCAACACTATCCTATTCCAATTTATGAAACCACTTGCTCCTACTCAGTACTGCATTATATTTACGTGGGAACACTTGCCAGTGTGTTTATTTCCTTTTCTTTTTCATTCTTGATTTGGTCAGTTTCAAAAATACTCCTGCCACTCTGCCCAGGACCTCACAACACCTTGACCACAGGACTTTGAGCAGAGCTGCTTCAAGAGAAAGACTGAAGGGAGCTTTCTCTGATTTTGATGTCACCAGGAATTCACTTGCTGCTGAATCTGTTTCGGCCCCTTGGGCCTGTCAGTTCAGTATCTTGTAGGGATCCAGGGTGTTACACTCCAGAACATGCAGGGAAATGTCCTGTATAAAAATGCCTAAGTGCTATATAGATCTTAAAACTATCCAGATTTTCAGCAGGACTCTGGGGGAGTCTGTGTTTCAGCTTACAAAAGTTGATTTCTAATTGTACATATTTTTTCCCTTAGGAACACTTTACTGAGCACGCTGTACAAATAAGCCTGCTCCACATATCCTCTGTTAGAAGAGTTTTGTTGCTTTTCTTACATTTTGGTCTGTTGCAAATGTATCTCATTTATATGCTATGCACTACATGCAACTGAAATGTGCATTAGTCCAAGTGAGATAATAAAAACTAGAATCCTTCAGTGTCCTTGCTGTCTTCATTTTTCACTACACTTTCAACAGAATTTCACCTGTCACAGTCTTCAGCATTCAGTTTATACTTTTTTTTTCTCTTTGCACATTTGGACTGCCTCTACAGAAAAGAAAAAAAAAGGAAAAAAAAAAAAAAGAAAACATACTAAGGAATATTTAACAAGAAATTATATCTCTGTGATGAGGTACATCATTTTTATTTTATTTTTTTACATTGCTGTGGCTATAATTTTCAAGAATAATGCTGCAAAAATCAAGATTGCTCCTACACGGAGAGGTAATATGCTAGTAATATATTTTCACACCACTTTTCTTACTTACCCTTTCTTACACCACTTATATTACCCCCAGGTCTAGGAACAATCTCATTTCCGTGTGTGCACTTGCAAGCTCATGTAGAAATCAATTTTGAATGAATATGACATTTCATAGTAAATACAATTTTCACCAATGCCAGAGTTTTTACATCTGAAATTTCATATGTGCAATTGAAACTATTTCTAGTAAATTACAGATACTTTGGAAAGATTCATATGTTCATATGTTAAGATGGTTTTAGATGATCTCTTTCTTTGGTGTTATGTACTGCTTCTGCCTCAGACTAGCCCTGAGACCCCAGGTTGACATTCATTTTTTATTCCAAATGAAATGAGGCTCCTGAGAGGTCTTAATGGTCTGAGCTGGGAGGGAAGATGGTATGTAAACCTCAAAGGACATAAAAATGAGGACTGTCCAATAAGCTAGCATCAGGAAAGTCATCAAAATGAACTTTACTACTTATATCCTTCAGCTTCACAGTGATATTAGCTCTGGAAGAAGAATACTCTGTATTCCCATAGGTAGGTAGCCATGGAAACGTTACTTCTGGGTACCAAAAAGCTGTTATCTCCCCACTGATACCACTAGGGCAACTTTATCCCTTATCTTATAACCTTCATGCTCCTCTAAGAATCCTTCTTCCATATCAATTCTTACACTTCATCCCTCCCAGTAGCTTGTCAGAGTCTCAGTCCTGACAGCATTGTATGAGGGTCACTTTTATTCTTCCCTGTTCTGGCTTGTTTGTGCATCACATAACACTGGAGGCTACTCTATACCTACTCACGATAACTTCTATGGGACAAAACAGCAGACGGAAAGGGGGCAGGCAAAGTTGGGTCCTTCCTTTCTGCTTACTACTTTGGACTTTAAATAAGCAGCAGAAGATAAATCAGAGAAGTGTCACTGGTTCTAATTTCATACAATGGTGGTCTTTTTCCATGGTTAGCAAAGAAGCCATTTCCCCACCATCTGGTTGTATAGAGTCTCAGGAATTAATCCTCAGAAAGATCCTACAAAACTATCTAGACTCGTTCTCTCTGTTCCCTACCAACTGCATTCTTAAGCCCTTACGCTTAAGACCTTTCATAAGACCTTTGGGAAGGCAGGAGTCTTCCAGAGTACTCAATTTGGTCAAGCATTTTACTGCATTGTCAGGTAAAAACTGTTCCCAATATCCTTCATCCTATTATCCTTTTTTTTTTTTTTTTTTTTTTTTTTTTTACTGTTAATTCAACCTGCTTTCTCCTTGCCCAACCCTTAATCCATACTTCCATTGTCATCTCTGTTTCATAAATGTTTCGGGACACTTTCATTCTCTATACTCCTTTTTGCTTGAATCCCCATTTAACAATTAAAAAAAAAGAAAAGAAAGAAAGAAATAATAATCATTAATTATAATTAATGAAGGTTAGTTTCAAAATGAAAAGAATGAATCCAAATTTCTCCTGATCTGGGACTGCACAGTTCTGAGCTTTGGCAAATGTCCGTATCTAATAATAACAATGCTCAATGACACAATGACTTTTAAAAACGAGGTTTAAAAAATCTGTATAAGCCAGTAGCCACATTTGTCACCAAAAATTCCCAGTATTACAGAGAAGATGGATTATCATGAGAAGAAGTAATCCCATCAAACTGTCTGCTAATTCTATTAAAATTATGCAAGTGACAAGTACTCTCTTAAGCACTGAATAACCCTTTCAGAAGTATCCCTATCTGTCACAGTATGTTGATTTTGTGCTAGCTCTCAGCAGCTGGAGAACACATTACACTCTATGTAGGTATATGCAGTACTTATTTTTAAAAGGACACAAAAGTTTTCACTTTACTGCTAGCATGTCGTTGTCTATCTTGTTGCTTAAACAGTTGTCTTTTTTTTTTTTTTTGCTCCCATGGGCAATAGATATGTATTCCTTATTTACAAAACACACAACACTGCTTATATTATAATTCTTTTCTACTTTCTGTATTCCATTCAATAGCCAGTATTTTAGCTTAACTTGATGAATTTTTATAATCAGAGTTTCCTATCTCATTGTACTTGTTTAACTGCTGCCAGTGGAAGGGCAGAGAGCCCTCAGACCACCAGTGGACTGAGAGTCATTATGGTCTAGATCTGAGTGTGACCTTCATAGGGGTACTTGGAGAATACATTACATACATTTCAGTAAGTACTTGTGATCAAAAGTTGTAGCATGCCTAGCTTGCATAATTTCAAAATAATTGGAAAAGGTGATTTATCTCCTGCCAACATTTAAAGATCTTTATAAAAGTATGCAATATGTCCCAAAGTGTTAAACTCTGTCCTAAGGCTGCTAGATTTTACCCATTTGCATGGCCTTTTAAATCAGTTCTAAAGCTGTTGCTTTCAGTTATTTTTAATGTGGTCCACAAAACTGATACTGCTCCATTTTTACCATTCTCTTTGGTATCTATGCAATGACAAGAATTGTATCTTTGACCTTTAATCTAAAGAACATTCAGACAAGACTGAGAAAGTGCACATTTGGAAATATTTCCTTCAGAGACAGGGGAGAGAAAAAAGAGAGAAAGAGAGAGACTTAGCAAGGGAGCAAACAATAAAGCACCTCTTTCATTCTCTGTCTCCAGAGTCTCTCTGCGTGATATTTGGGAGATCCAAATGTGCAAGTGGTCTCAAACAAACAAAAGAAAACATAGCAGATTTCTAGCAAATGAATCTTTAAAAAGAATTAGAAAATGTTGTTACCTGCCAGCACTAGGAAGTGGAAACAGACAAAATTTCTAATCTAAACTCTCAATCCAGAACACTAAATATATCTTTTTTGAAGGCTGGGATAGTTTCTGCCACTGCAATCCTTTCTCCATCAGCACCTCCCCACCCTCTATTTCCATGCATTTCAGGCTTGAAGTGGGAGTGGGATGAGAAGCATGAGAAGTCTGCTAGAAGAGCTCTGCTCTCATCCTTTCACCCTCGTCTCCTTTACTTGGCTCAAGTTGCACACATCTGCTTCGGCAGCTCTTTCGCTGGTGCCTTCTTCAATGGAGCCCCCCTGCCTGAAATTCCCTTCGTGACCCAATCCATTGTGCCTCCACCCCTTATTCTTTAAAGTCTCTTCTCAAAATACTCTTGTCTCATAAAACCCTCCCATTGAGTCCATCAAAGGAGCATAGATAAAAAACAAACAACCCCCTGCAGCCTTAAGACATGAAAACGAGCCAAATGCAAGTGCTCAGTTACTCTTCCTTTTTAGACTTTCTTCCTGCACTGTCTGTCTTAATTTGTCTATCTAAACTGATTGTTAACTGTTCTTCTGCAGTTTTATACCTAGGCTGCAAGTTTCCCAGAACAGGATCTTCCTTTTAATAAACATAAAAGTCCATACAAGATAAAAACTCCTCTTGGCACAGAGAGAATTTCTGTTCAAATATTCTCTAACCGATTACTCAATATCAAAAATTACTGAAAAGCTCATGATGGGCTATCACAAGATGCCTATCACAATTTATTTAGCTGAGAAATGCAGATAAGCATCTGGGTTTTCGGATGCTTCTGGAGACAAAGAATTGTATTCATCAGATGCTTGGAGACACAAAGTAACTATAAACTCAACTTTTTCTGGCCAGGGAAACAGTTTTACAGATGTTTTCTGTTGTCAGAATGACTGAAACCATATGGGTGAATCTGGTCCCAAATCTTCTGAGATCCTCCAATCACTTGCTTTCACCTAGACAGCTGCAAATTTAATCAGTTGCACTCTGACATCTGAAATTTTTAAACTGTTATTTAAGTCTAGAAAAGCTCAGTCTGAATCACCTTTTTTTCCTCCCTTCTTTCAGGATAGCATTCACCTCCATGCACAAGTCAGGCACAGGGCTGATTCGCAAAGGCTGTCCCACTTACATGCCAGGTTTCAGTAAGACTGAAGTAAGGAAAAGGCCTTCTGCTGACCATTTGTAAGGTAAGAAGTTCATTCTTTGTTACCCCAGGATTTGGGTCCCAATATATGTAGAACTGGGGCTGAACTCCGACCAAGGTCATTGCACTGTGATTTTATTTGAAGATTTATTTTACTTCACAATTTTGAAGAGCTCTGTACCACCTGCACTTGAGACAGCTGGATTTCTCCGTAGTTACATGTCTCAGTTGGAAGGTAAATGTGTTGATTTGCTCATTATTATGCGCATAATGGAAGAAGACCATTTTCATGATCCAGTGATGAAGTGTGAAAAAATTGTTGTTATGGAATACTTTGCTATGCTATTTTTTAAAGATATAAAATCACCTATCTAATCTACTTCAAAAAGTGATCTACAAATCATAGTAGATTACATCCTGACTCCCTCAGGCCATTTTGTGTGACAAAAAACAATAATTGTTTTGTTTGATTTTAAAAATGTTTTCCTCTGGTCATGTATAAAACACATGTAAATCAGAGACAAGATTTTTGAAATCTATAAGCAAAACAAGGAACTGACTATTTGCAAAACGCCATCAGATTTACAGGGGAAAACCTAGAAGCCTCTCTTTAACCATTTCACTAACACTTTTCTTCTTTTTTCCACTGGAAGTTGTTTTCCATAGTAACGTAAGGCACAGTGTGTTCAGAAAAAACTGAAAGCATGATTTTTAAACTGATGAAGTCTTTGGGATCTGTGCTAAATTATTTATTGTTTTGAGGAGCCTATACGCCAGATTTTTAGTGTGAAGAAGTGGTGAGCACTCAGCAGAATGTCTCATATTGATCTCTTCATAAAGAGACTTACTCCTTGCTTGAAGATCTTATCTTTTTTGTGCTTGTAACTTGAAAGCTTTGTGGGCCTGATCACTCATGCATAGCATGTATGCCACCACAACTAATTCTCATCTCACCAGTCAGTTTTGAGCAAGGTGGGCAGGATGTGTTTTCAAAATCTTCTTCCATCTTCTTTACCAGAAAATACCAATATTTGCCAAGGAGTTTAATTTAAGATAATCACTTCAGGCTACAATTTTTGGTACCTTTCTTCTTCTTTGCTTGGTCCTCTTTAAAAAAAAAAAAAAATAATCTCAGTCTTTTTCTCACAGGGACACTGAAGGTAAAATGTAAAATGATGATAAAATCTAGAATGCAAGAAAATGTAGCTCTGGCCCAGAGCAGACAGCTACGTATTAGAGAAACCACAGGCAGGTCAGACAAAGTCTGAAGAGATCACAGTCTCCGTTTATAGTTGATCTTTGGCCAAACATATTGCAGGCAAATTTTGACATTGCGCAGAAGGCCGAGTTTCTTATATAACTGAGTAACTGGCCTGCCCAGCCTGAGAGCTGTCACTTTGTCACATTTATCTTTAGAAACTGTTGAATTTATATAACAATTCAAGACACCAGTTTTAAGGGGGAAGAGGTTTACCATAGTCAGTTGACTAGTTGGTCTACAGAGTTCCACCAGCAAGTTCACCTGTCTCTGTGCTCTGTAAAGCTGTTTTTCAAAAGAATTTATCCAAGCCAAAGGTATGAGCAGTGGAAAAATGGGAGCAGCAAACAGCTTATGCAACTGACCTGCTAGTCCACATTCCATGAAGTAAAAGCTGAAAATTGGCATTTTATTAAAATACTGTATGCAAAGACACTAAGTTCCATATTCCCATATCAACTGTCTCTTTTTTAACTACCTTTGCATGAAGTATTGGTTTTTTCCTCCCTCTTGGGTTCCATTTCCATATTTTATTTAGAACAAAAACTATTAACTCAAAACATACCTTTTGTTTTCATTTGGCTTGCAATGGTTTTATTGACCACTATGTACAGACAAACGGATTGCATGTCATTGTTGCACGCGAGTGAATAAATTTATGTGCATTTCGTCTGCCGGTCCTCTGGCAGATGGGTGACTTGTTTCCTTTTTCTTGGCTAGGTAAGACTGTTCTCCTTGTACAGGAAGAAGGTAAAGGTTCTAGAAGGTTCTTGTACAGGAAGAAGGTAGAGGGAGCCTTGGAGCAGGTGCTACAGCCTTCTCATGCTCAGAAACCCTTCATGCTCCAGTTCTTCGGTGGCAACATCCAAGCATTTCAGGTGGCAGCACTGTATTCTGTACCTCCAATGTCAGGGTCAGCCTTATTGGTGGCTCCTGCCTGGTCATGATCCCGAAGAGCATGTGTAACATGAAGAGGACATTACATAATACTGCATGTGTCTGAGAGCTATGGGGCTGAGAGATACTGAGGCTCCTGTCATGTGTTCCTAATCAACCCCTCAAAATTTACCCTAGCATTTCAAGACTGGGTAGGGTAAATGGAAATTTGAATACTTAGCTATAACTACAAACTGCTTTGGTTATTTGCCTAATTTTCCATCATATTTTTCAAGTGTTTCTATTTTTACGATCTTTCTTTCCACTGTTCTCCAGCAGTCAAGAGGGCAAATCTACAGCCAGTATAAAAGTCTTACATCTCTTTGACAAGGCAATGACATTTATTTACTATCCTGTTTTCAAATCCTAGTTACAATAACACCAATGATTCTGTGAAATTCTCTCATGTTTCACTTATGTAAGAGAGATTAGTAGCATAGCTATTTGTTTTATTTGGCCATTTCATTGCTTATTGGGCCAAGAACTTGCCTAATTAGCCCTAGCTTGCAATAGAAGGAGAACTGGTGGTAAAGTAGCTTTCTGGTGTGTGAAAAACTTAACCTTTTCCAAACTTCACTTTAATCAAAACTGAACCAAAACCTAAAATGTTTTACAAGTTCCTATGAACAAGAAATTGTAACACTTTCTTTCAGAACCTAAAATACATAACACTTCCCAGATTAAGTATTTTCCCCAGAAGCTACATCAGCTCAGTAACATTGCCATTTTCCAGTTTCACTGATGCAAGAAAAGTCATTTCTGCTGAACAGCTGCCTGCAACTCCAAGGTTGTGGCCTGTGCTATAGCTAAGGTTTCCTGGCCTTTTCTGCTCCTCTTGCCAAGCAGAGAGGTGGGAAGAGCTAGCTCATCCCCAGTTGATGACCCTGGACTCCCAAGGACCCCAGCTCAGGAGCAGGCTGGCCCAAAAGTCACCAAATGAAATCCTGGACTGTATTTGGCAAATATTTTGTGCCAGAAATCTTTCAGGCTCAACACAGCAGCATTTTGTTGTTTGTTGCTGTTGTTGGAAATTGTTATGAATAGCACTAACTGAGAACAGCATGGGGTTGTCCCACTCCAGGGTAAATTCTGGGAGTTCAGAAGAAATCCCTGTAAATAGGTTATAGAGAAGAGTAAATACTGTCTTCCGTATCTGTGCCAGTGAAACCGGCAGGATCATGCCCAGGGCACATACTAAAAGAGAGACTGTTGTCTGTGGAATGATGATAAGAGACTATTTTCTGGCTTCTATCTTGTGTCATGATCAGGGCTATAAAAACGATGCACAGAATATATGGCAGGTTTCCACAGTTGCTGAAACCAGGCACTGCTGTTATACGTCCCATTTCCTCCCTGTCCTTTTTGATGACAGTGGGACTGAGCCACAGTCACAGCAGCATCCTCTGCAAAAGTGAGCACGGGAAAGGGTGGAGTTTGCGCGTCCCTCCTTTGGGATTATCCACACACCAGTCAGGTTTGACAGGGCCCCTCATCTCTAAACATCTAGAAGATGCAAAGATGTTGCTGATGGCACTGCTATAAACCAATTTTAGAATTCATTATTCATTTTTGTTTATGACCACGAACAAGAACAAAACCCCATACCTCCAAAAAAGGATGTTTATGTGTCATTAATATTACCTTTAGCTAGTTTCATAATTGCCAACATCTGGTGGCCCAATCAGGGTCATATGTTATTAGGCTGTGTTTGTATATTTACATATATGCCATGGCATCTCTCTCTCTCCATGTATAGACATATGTATGTGTAAGTGTATATACATTTTAAAATGTATGCATACTTCTCAAAAGGAGGCCACTTTGTGGTCTGTTGGCAAGACAGCACTTTAAGGTGTACAAAGAAGGGACGACGTAAACTTGTGACCAGATGCTGCTGTTATCTGAATATGCATGCATGCACATGTGCACTTCTGAACCAGCTGCCCTCTGTGGTTGCCTTTCTGAGCCTGCACATGAAGCCGTGCAATGCTAATGGTGACAGAGACATCTGCATCAAAATCTGATGCTCTGTTAGATCTGGGCCTGAGGGTGATGGGTAAGTGGGCATAAACTGAAATAACTACAAGTAGTAGTATGACCCTTGTAAAGCAAGATATCACATTTTCAAAGGATAGTGTATTTTGTTCTACAAATGCAATTTGTGCTTGTAATTTCTCAACTGCATTTGAACCAATAAGAAAAGGAGGCATTTTCCCCTGTGTCCATCTCAGAAATCACAGGGTCAATAGCTGCTCCTTCTTCAGATACACCACTGAGTCTGGGGTCAGTGGGAGGAAAGAGATGTTCTTCAGTCTGTGTGAAGATGCCATACCCCTTTGCCATGTTTTACATGCAGTCCATCCCAGAAAAGAAACAGTAAACATGAAAACAGCAGGCACCTTGTCCCTGTCACATGGAGCTTTATGAGCTGCTATAGTATACTCTGAAGCCAATGCAAATCCCATTAGTAGTTTCAAAGTCCAGCTAGTGCACAGCCTGGTCAAAAATGTTAAGAGCCAAGGCAGTAACCATATTAAACTTGACTTCTTGCTTCAGAAAGATGCCTAGGTTTCATAAGAAGAACTATTTTCTCAATATTAGTTATTATAAATTAATGTTTGTTGTATTCATCATTGAATTATGTTCAATAGTATTATTCCACTTGATTTTATTATATTCTTTTGTATCTGTTCTGCACAGAAGACTTCAAGAGAAAGAGATCAAGAGTGAACGTGAATCGATGTCAACAGAAACTAAGGCTTCCTACCCCGGTTCCCATAGTGAAGATGAGTATCCCACACGTCAGTGAATCCAGTGCTGGTTGTACAGTTCATGACACGCATTGTGCATAGCTGCGAAAAATCCTGTGGAACAGAAGAATGACTATTCCCTGGGGTAGAGGAAAAGTCAGGGATAAGGGTGACTTTTGGGGCAACAGATGGGAAGGATTAAACAGGAGAAGGGAAAGACAGTAGCTACAAGGAGGGAAAAAGCTGAAGAGAACTGAGAATGTCTGTGAGGACAAAGTAAGAAGGTGCTACCAGAGCATGCTTCCACACAGAATATACAAAGAGCTTATAACTGCACTAATAAATGTTAACAGTTATCATTGTTAATTATGCTCTTTACTATATTAAGAACTATCATAATCATTGTGATGGTACGATTATTAACATAAATGTAATAACTATGCTAATGAGTTCATTAATAATTCAATTGCTGTAGTGTCCACAACTCTGACATTCCTTTACTGTCCTGGAGATTGCTACCAAATCATTGGTGTGTCTCCACTTGCCTTCAGGGCCAACAGGTACCAGTTCATCACTGAGAATGAACCTGCGTTTTGAATCCAGAAAACCTGACTCTGCTGCTAAACTGATTTGTACCACGTGTTAAAATTTCAGGATGGGGAATTCTTCATTTTGAGTTCTCTAGGTATTTAGCATTCAGCATTTAAAAATATGACACTAAGAGACCCTTAAGTTTGTGAAGTGGTTGTAGAAGTGCCTGACTGGGCAGAATTATAGTTCTCGCTGTTTATCTGAGATACCTGAAGGGAACTTACCTTTTTTAAGATGATGTTGAGCATCTTCCTAAGAGAGGACAGTTCTGCTAGCAGTTCCCTCTGACAGCAGCTTATCTTGAACTGATAATGACTCAGTCCATTGGACAGCACCAGCAGTAGTAGGTCAAGATGGACACATTTACACATACTTCAGGATGTGTTCTGCAATTTTGACAAAGAAAATCTTGAATAGCTGTTAACAGTTTGCTAAAAAAGATGTCTTTAAATGCCCAATAACTTTTGCTTTTTAAGGGTAAAGCACCATCAATGTCATTTCAAAAGCCCTGCAAATTCTCAGGCATCCACTGAAGATCTGCATTAATATTGGCTCATGGAGACTACAGCAGCAGAGAGGTGCATCCTGCAACATCCCTGTAATGTAATCCCATTGTGGTTGGGTGCCTGGTTTCCTTCCCTACTGCAGTAACCATCATGCTAGAGGCTAAGGGGAAAAGTGAGAAGGGGAATTGTGCACTTTGACTTCATCTTAAGATGGAGCTGGGAGAGCATAGAGGGTCCCTTCATTTTGTTACAGTCAGAGGTATCAAAAACTTTCCTTTTCTGAGATGGAGAGGCTGGGTGTGGGGGCAAAGGGAAAAGAAAGAGGATGAGACAAGGGTTCATGCAGAGACATTTCAGAATGTCTTAAAAGATGCAGAAAAATGAAGAGTTCATTTTTTCGCAGATCACTTTAACATTATTTTTAACCTCACTACTTTTATAATGACCCCTCTGGAAGGGTGAAACATGCATTCTTACCAGCTCTTTTTATTCAACTTAAAACATGCGTGCTGAGTTGTTGTTGGCTTTTACACTTGGGAAGTAAAAAGGAGCAGGATGTTAAGAGAAAATATATTTCTGAAGCATTATTTGTTAAAATGTCTACAAAGAATTTTGTGGCCTTCACAAATAGATGAAAGTGAAACAGCTCACAGCTTGACCTTCCAACCTTTCCTGGGGTCTCAGTAGGTGATACTGCAAAACCTGGAGCTGTCTGTTTCTGGTTGAAACTGCATTACATTAGATTTGCACCATAACTTACCTTCTTCCTAACCCCCACACAAATGATGGGTTGCCCCATAGTCTCATGAGACTGTCAGGGATATGTGTGCTGGGACAGTCCTTGCAAAGCATATCAGCTCTGACTTTGCTCCAGCAAAAAAAGATTTTTAAAAAGCGGTCAACAGTGAGAACAGGCAATGAAAGTGGGGTTCCTGCAGCAATCTAGATGTAGGTGAGGATGACAACACATTGGCAGATCTGAAAATATGAACTGAAAAAGAAGAAGACTCCAAACCCCCAGCCAAGCAGAAAACACAAGTGCATCAACACTCCACCCCAAATAAATGAAGATGTTGCCAGGCATATTCTGTACTTCCACGAATGTGGAGACAAGGCTGGGTAGTATTAATGGAGTAATATCCATACCTACACTCGCACTTTAAGGAACTGTGTCTTGATTATGTTGACAGGCTCCTGATGCTTGTAGGGTTTAGACAGAACAGAACTTCATCTACTTTCTATAGTATTCCTAGGGGTCTAGACTCCCAGGTATGTCTTAGACCTATACTGTTTCAAAAAATTTTGGTAACTAATAAAAACAGTCATCTAAAGAAAGGCATACTCATGATTCAGGAGGTCTGTATAGAAAACTCTATATAGAAAATTTGGTCTGGAATGATAGCTGTATCAATGGGGGCAGTGAAAAAAACAAAGGAAAAGATAGACACTAATATGATATAAATCCATGAAGAGTTGCCACAGCACTATGTTTAAATATCAGTGAAGTGAGCTATTTCTCAAAATGTCGGAAACCAAAGATTTCACCCTTCCAACTCAGTCAGTATTATTAACCTTTGATTTCCTAGAAGTTCAGATGAGATCCCTGGAGATATTTTATCAGTGTGGAGTCCAGAAAGTTTTTCCTTGTGCAATCATGAGTCAAGAATATAATTACAATAGCCAGAAATGTAGACTCAGGAAACCTGTTCAGCTAAAAATGGAGATAGTTATAACCAGGGATTGAAATGATCATAAAAATGATCATAAAATTTCATTTATTTTTTCAACCACTAAGTTAGAAGAGGAAATTGAGACAACTCCAGATGCAAGCTCAGCATCCCCTTGTTCTGTTTAAAGATAAGGATATTAAATACACATCGTAATTACCCAAGCAGAATCCATAATGTAGATCAATAGTCTTACTGCTTCAGAAACACTAGATTTGATGAGTATGAAGTGTAGCTAATAGACAAATTTCATACCAATAAAGTCTCCATTTCTCATGTCTGTATCTGCATATATTAATTACTGATAATTAACATGCTAATTAACCTCTTAGAATTCAACAAAAATCATCATTCTTCGATATTTATGTCATATCTAACTATGTCTGCTACAGAAGACATGAAAAATCTCAGCAATTTTAGGATCACAATGCAGGTCTGGCTTTAAGGGTTAGGGCAAGGCAAAGTGTTTTCTTTCTGCCCCTAAATTCTGACTTTCAGGTTTTGTAATTTGTCAAACCTTAGAGGTTCTGTCTTCTTTTGTTGTATCTTCTGATATACCCCATGTAGTGGCACATAGTATATCCTCCTACAAATGTATATTACTTTACATGTAAGCGAAGAATTGAGAGCTAAGTTCCTAGGTACTTTTCTAAGCTATTAAATGTGAATTGTTTCCTGGTTGTTGGTTTAGGGTAAAGGCATTTGTTAGAAACTAGGACTGGCAATATTTTCCCCCTAAAGGTACTTCTGGCACACATTTTTTGTTCCAATTATTGATATTCTGAAAGATCCTCCAAGTTAGCCCCTCCTTTCCGAGGTCCAGGAAGAAAAAGAAAGTCCACTGAGAACAGGGTGATCACACAACTCCTTCCATGGCTATTGCTGCTGGAGGTGAAATGAGGGGCTCAAGAGTGTATTTTGGCAAACTGAAGTGATTCTCCTCTCTATGCGTTATGTCCTGGGGAATAAAAACACTTGCAATCTCCAGACTGCCAATCTCCATCTGACACTTAGTCAGTGGGATTTGAGGTGGAAAGAATAAACACAGACGGTTAGAGTCCAGTCTTTGACCCCAGGAACGGCTGGAGACTTCTGGCTTGGATTTTGTAGTCACCTACTGCAAACCAGCTGTAATACGTCTTTTAAAATTTCAGGTCTTCCAAGTTGAATTGGGTATGTTTATTAAATGTACTGCTTACCCACCTCTCTTTCACAAGCGCAGCAGTCTAGTGCCCTTTGTAAGCCTTGCACAGAAGGTACAAAGTTCATGCTCAGATTCCATGCCTTCCGTTGATGATTTTCCACAATATTGCATAATTCTACCCAGAGTTGTTCTAAACAGATTTAAAGCCTGTCCCTTATTCAGGGAACTTCCAGTATAAATATGAGAGAGAAAAAGCACCAAATCACGGAAAGGATATCAGAGCAAGACAGGAAGCACAAGTGATTGTTGATAAAAAGGACTGTTTGCTGGAGGTGGCAAAGGAGCAGGTAATCAGACACTGCATCCTTGGATCACAGAATGTGCCAGGTGGCCATGAACCCCGGGGTTTTGGCTTGGCCACTGCAGAGATAAGGCCAGCTGCAAAGCTTGGATCCCAATCAAATGTTTGCAATCCAAACACCCTGAGAGTTGGGGTTATTTGGCATGGGCCCATGTCTAGTTTATATTAATGTTTATTGCCCCTTGGCCATTTGGAAACTAACTTTCATAATTCACACCTCAGCAGTGCACGTTTGGCTGTCCTGATGGCAGGCTACAAATGCAACTCTGCTATCTAGCAGCACTCCTTTCAGCTCTGTGAAGCTGCCTTGCATGTGGCTTACATATTACAGCTGACAAGGGATGAATGACAACTTCATGGCTCACTGTTAGAAGCTTAGCCAAAAAGGTACAAAAGGCGTGTCTCCTGCTAGGGCTTTCATCTTTCACACCCACTCAACACTTTTTACAGTAATTCTTTGGGTGAGAAGATCACTGTCCTCTTTGCTTGCCTTCCTTTCCACAAGTCTCACTTGGCACACTGGCTATCGACAGCTGTTTCATTGGCTCCTTGGTTGCATGACTTAGAGGTTTAAGAGGGCTCTAAACTGATTGCTTTCCTCTTAAATATGGCTTAGACCTATCCTGTGATATTGAAACCTTCCTGTTAATGGTACTTAAAGATTGGAATAGATTCACCATCCACTTTATGCTCGTCAAATAACAAGACCAGAAGAGACCAGTCTGGAATCATGCTCCTTGGAGCAGCGGGAGAAGCCAATCATCATAATGAATAAAGTTACTTCAATATCTCCAAAAGATGAAGAATTCAGCCCAAGATCCTCCTGTTTCATTTTATTCCTCTGGCAAAAATTATATTTTATTAACTGGACTTTTACATTTAAGTCTACTCTATCCTTTCAAAGATATATTTCATAGAGTCTACTTCTAGGATCATGTTGGATACCTAATAAGTTCTTCCGTGAGCAGCCATTTCATGTATTAGACCATAATGATTGCTTGGGTTCAGTCTGCAGCCCACATTTTCTCTCTCTGTTAGATCTCCTTACTTGATGCCAGAAAGCCAGAGTAAATGTTGTCTTAACAGTACTTTCATCTGCTTACTGCTCTTCCTCTGTTCTGAGTCTTTCCTTTCCCTATTCATAATTTGTCTTGCTAAGTATTGATGGGCATCTTCACGGGTAGTGAAAAGTGAAGGAGGTAGCAGTACTAAGAATTACTGTTTTCTCCAGTGCTACTAAAATAAATCAGTCCTCAAAGACTTGCCTTATAAAGAATGAAGTGTACTAGCCTGGGCAATGAAAACTAAACTTCCCTTGGTAGTCTCCCCATTCATGTTATATGATAGGGCTCAGCTTGGCCTGTTTCTGGCCTCAAATTCTGTAATAACTAGCATGACCACTGAAAGTACCAACTGTGTGAGATACCCACAACCCAAATTGCCCTGCTTTCAACATTGTCAATCTCTCTTTAAAGGAAAAAAAAAATAGCCAACAAACAAAAAGAGAAAACAACACAACAGAACAACAACAAACACAACCTCAGTTTGGATGAACCAATGTTACAATGAATCATTTTTCTTTCTAATGCTAACAGAAAGCACTTGCATCTCAGGCTCCTGATGACTTGACCTAAATAACCTTTTGATTGCCCTGTTGACTTCTGTTGTAAGGGGAGGACATTTCCCCTGTTCAGGAGCACTTCATGATTACTAGTTTTTCTGGAGTTTTTATTAAAATAAATAAATAAATAAATAAATAAATAAAATAAAGAGCCATCAGGGGCTCTATTTTCATCTTTCTCACCCCCTGTGTGTTCCCCGTCCGCTCTGAGCTCGGCTGGCACAAAGTACTGCCAAGTCAGACTTAGGGAAGTGCTGAAGTTTCACACCCAGTCATCAGTGTATAAATGACCATACAAGGTGAAAAACAGTTTTCCACTCATGGAAGTAAACATCCATGATAAATCCCCAAGTAAAATATTTGCCTTTTTTTTTTTTTTAATGAAGTCACCATTTCAAAGCAGCCCAACATCTTTTCTCTTTTTTTTTTTCTTTTTTTTTTTTTTTTCAGTGGCTGCCACCTTCTCTGGCCTCCACCTGGATCTGCACAGCAGTCCTGCCTGGAGCAGCTGAGGGCAGCTGAGGGAAATGTCACTGGGAGGCATTTTCCCACTCTTATTACTCCAGCTCTTGCCTGGCCACCGGCCAGAACAGGCTTTGGCATTTTTTATAGCAGTCTTAAAATATTTGAGTCTGCGACTTGTGTAGCTAGCTGGTGGGGGAGCCAAGGGGCTGTCGGTGCTCCATGCAACACCACCAGACATCTGCATCCCAGGAACAGGACTCGGGGCATTTGGGGTCCCTCCAGGTCCCTCAGGGCAGGGATGTGGACAGGGAGTGCAGGGTAATCTAGCCTGGCTTCACACACCCTCTGGTGGCATTTCCTCGTGCTGAGGAGACTCTGGGCTGCTCTCAAGGTCCATTCATCCTTGCAACATCCCTGTTGCACAGAGAGGTCCCAAAGCGAAGCACAGGGCACCCATGTGTCTTTAGGTAGCACCCTTTCAGCATGGAGTATAATGAGCCTACAGCTGGACTAATTACAGAAAGCAACTGTTTGTAGATTAGCACCTTGATATTCACTATCTGTTACAAACTTGGCATCTCTCTCCACACCACCTTCCCCAACACGTTTTCTCTGCTGCTGGAGACAGCCCTGCTGCAAGGAATGTGTGCAGATCGGACCCCAGTTTAGGTTTGAGTTTAACCTTTAATGATGAGAAACACAATAACCTGAGTGAGAAAATATGACTAGACAATTAATCTTGCTCATATATAGCTCTTTGTGGAGAGGAGCTCTGTCTCCTGCTTGAATTTGAATCTTAGTTACAGAAAAACATTACTCTCCAGCATAGCCTTGAGATCTACATGGCGCTGTTTCCATTTAGATCTGCTGAGGCTAGAGATAATTTGTACACCCTAAATACAAATTACATCATGCTAATGAATTCACAGTAGTCAAAAGCAATCTATACGGAATAGATCTGAAAAGGCAAAATACATAATATTAATATATTTTAAAGAAAATCTGTCAAGAATCTTGTAAATCACAGTTAAATTAATATAACAATGCAGACTGTTTGAAAAGGATGCTTTTGACAATATTTACTAGAAATTTATATTTTAATATTTATTTCATCAAAACAATTATTTACGATCTTGTGCAATGTACAGTCATTAGTGTCTTCTTTTCTAAGATGCCAAGTAATAAATAGAGATATAATTTTCATGCTTCTCTGTATACCTACTTAGTTTGCATACAAACAACTCCATATGTTGCAGTGCATAGGATGATCAGGCCCTGCAGTGGAGAAGACTCCAAGAATACTCATTAAACCCAATTAATTGTAAATTGGATTGTTGCTTTATCATCGGCGCAACCTTGTCACCTCAAAGTCTTCTAATTTGTAGTGTGACCTCATAATCTCTCTCTCTTAGTGTGTATGAAATAATGATGCATATTATTTAACCAGTATTCTAGCAGTTTTTTTTCTTTAGATTAAAGAAAAAAAGAAAAAGAAAAGAATATGAGTATTGCAAGATTTTATGTTCTTCTCTCTCTCTTCTTTTTCTTCTCTCTCAACTTAATCCTGTCTTCAGTGACATCAATGGCAACACTTACACTGGTATCAAAAAGGATCCATAGTGTATAGAGGGAAATATGACTCTGACTATTAGGAGCCACAGAGGAATAAAAATTTTCTCCTCTGAAGGAAACCAAAGAGGGAGAAAGAAGAAAACAAATGAAATGAAAATACTGCATGTCTGACTCTATTTACTTTCTAGGAAATTACATTAATGTCACGTAGAAAACCTCAGTGCAATTTTGAAGCTTAATCAGATACATACATGTGTGCACACACTCACAACCCTGCAGAAGGCAGTCAAGCTGTGAATAACAGATATTTGTCCAAGCATCCTTCCCCTTTGCCCTTGCTGACAATCTTTATTGCCGTTGTATATTCATAAGCAAGTATATTAGGCTCTTTAGTCTTCTAACACACCAGACGTTAACCTTCAGCAAGGTAGTTTTAAATCTTTATTTTCTTCCCTGATTATTACTTCCAGTGCAAAAAATAAATAAATAAATCCTTTTTTGTTTATGAAGAAAAATCTTGACAAGTGGGGAAATGTCTTATTAATGTCTCTTTTAAAGATCTGCATTTGTTAAAGCACTGCAGAAACTATGATTTTTGTACCAAAAGATGAGTCTGACTTAGAATCTATGTCTCCCATAGCCAGTTCTCACTGAAAAGTGAGTTCTCAACTCATTCTGAGTTTCTGGGGGAATTGTACAATTCTCTAATTTTTAATGTAGTTGGAGCTATAAGAATTGCTAGAGAGAGCAAGCACGGCATTTGGACATTTTTAGATGTACCTGTTCACACACACTGTTCTGCACAGACTTCCTCTGTAACATTCCTGTATTCGTATTACTAGGGCTTTTGTCCTTTGAAAGGGATATTTTCTACCCATGCTGTACGTCATGATCCAAAATTTTCACGTTGACATGTCCTCCACCCCACCAGTTTTTTGTATTTCTTCTCTTTTTGTAAACTGAAAGACATTTTCTTAATCAATATGGCTACAGTGGGTGAATTGCCTTTCACAGAAACTTCTCCACTCTCTGCCCATGGCTTAGCCATGTCCACTGTTGATCACAACTAAATACAATATTGTAAGTGATCTATTTTTAACAAGGACAGTCTTGAATTTGCTGAGCATTTCATATTGGCACCTTTTTAAGGAAATGACATCACGGTAGCTGTATTTCAGAGCGCATTCCAAAGAGACCCATTCCCTTCTCAGGAGACTACAAAGCATCCATGTAGAGAAGATGCAGAAGCTTTTAAAACATGGGCAACACTGGGCAAGTCAGGGGAAAAGGGGTAAAGAGGTGCTGTGTGGTCAGCTCTGTGTGACTGCAGTCTGGTGAAATCCTGTCAAGCTGAAGCCACCATGCGATGAAATGAGGCCCCCAAAGCTATTAAGAAGCTTTGTTCTTAACGTCTCCAAATGAGGGCACTTCTTTATGGTTTGGGTGACAGAGCACTGGCAAAGGTTGCCCAGAGAGGCTGTGGAGTCTCCTTCTCTGGAGATATTCAAAACCTGCCTGGATGTGATCCTGTGCAATGTGCTCTAGGTGACAACGCTTGGCACAGGGGCTGAACTGGATGACCTTCAGAGGTCCCTTCCAACCTCAGCCATTCTGTTATTCTAGGAGGACCTTCCTCAGCAGCGTACATCCCCAGCACACCCTTTTTGTGCACTGTGGCAGAGCAGCTTCCAGTCAGCTCATTAAGTCACCACAACGGTGAGAACAGGGAGGGATGCAGGAGCATAAATCAGAGAAGCTGAACTAAAGCCCCAAGTTTGCAAAAGACTTGGCATTGATCAGACTGTGTGGGTGGACAGTATCTCTCTTTATGCACTAGGAACATGGAGTAATGATTAGGCTTCTGTTTTCTTCACTCACTTATGCTGGCTTGTTGGTACTGAACATGTGCTAAAATACTATGGTGCTTTACCCGTAGTCAGTCTCCATGTCATGCCACAGATGGCAGGTAACCTGAAATTACCCAGAGGAGGCAAAACCAATGCTTTGTTAAGATGGAGACTTACAGGAGAATGCTACTCTCTCTCTCGATGGTCGTGGAAATATTGGAAATAGCATAGAATATTAAAAAAGTGGTTGATACTGTAAAGATATCTGAGCATCTGTTTAGTAATAAATTCTGCACCGGCTATCCAGAAAAAGCTTTTATTTTAAAAAGTATCTTTAAATAGAGTAGGGCTACAGAAGGAAGTTTGACTCTATTCCCTCCCTTGAACTTTGGGCTGAGCCATAGATCTAAACCATTCCCCAAATTATGGGCTACAAAGCCAAGAAGTGTCTATTTTCTAACCTCCTTTCTTCTTGATTGTGTCTAAAGTCTCATAAAACTCTTGATGAGATTTTGGCATAGCAGAAACCTAGGTGATTAGCTTCAGACACCCAGAAACAGGTTTGCAAATGATCTTCCTCTCATTTTCTAAATTTTCAGCTAATTTTTCTGAAACTCGAATTTAGTGTATTCCTAAAACTGACTGGGACTAGCAGTCACTGGTCCCCAGCTGTGCCCTGGATGTGGCCACGCACAGCTGGAATGTTTGGCCACAGTAGGAGCTGCCTGCCTTATTTATCCCTGTGCATCACTCCATCAGGGTTATTCCAGGATGCCACAACAGCCAAATATTTAACAAGATGATTAACTTGTAATGCATGGAGCTCTTGATCTTGCTAGCTTCAGCCATTTTAGCTGTGGGAGCTGTTGCATCTCCATTGTGGCTAGAGCATCGTTAACGTCATGGTATGAGCCAATTCTCCTGATTTCTTTCAACTGGTCTCTGCTCTTTGTTCTTGAATCCCACTCACTGCAACATATGCAGTCATGGCCACATTGTCGATTCAGTTCTCCTGACAGTTATGGATTTGTTGGCACAACACAATGTATTCTTCATTGTGCCCATTTTTCTAAGTCTCTGAAATGCAGATCTTAGTGCAGGAAAAGTGTTTCTAAGAGATACTGGCATTTTTTTTCTGCTTAAATCATATGCACTTCAGCTTACCTGCTTACAGGTAGATAATATCTTTCTCGAAAGTGTAAATAGATGTTCCAAAGAACATTTTGTGGGGATGCCAATCAGAAAACCAGCAGCTATTTGGGCACAGAATGAATCTAAGCCTGCATTCTGTGGAGCTTTTTCTTATAAGTGGTCGGGTCTAGCATACATGAAAACACAAACCCAGCTGAAGCTAGCTCCGTGTTGGGGCATTTACAGGAGCCTTTTTCCCATGTGGCTGTTGTAGTGCCTAATGATGTGAGACACCACTCTGCAGCTTTTCCCACAGTAAGGGCATTTACAGCATCTGTCTTCTCTACCCATTTGTCTATTTTCATGACATTTGTTACTTAATTATCTGGGAGAGCTTTAGCCCTCTGTTACGTTTGGCTGAAATCTGTCTTTGGGCTCAAAACTTAGTAACAGGCAAAGAAAAAGAGACAGACATCCAGTCAAACCCTATGCTCCCATAAACCTCATTCCCTCAAGAAACAAATTAAAAACCAACAGCAGCAACAATGACAAAAACAGCAAAACCACACAGTGAGAAAGATCACACACTTTCTAAAGCAATCCCCACAATCCTTGAGGAAATGGTGGGAAAACCACGTGAGGGCAATACCTCCTCCCTGTCCCATCAGCAAGACAAGTTCACAGGGCACCCAGCCCAGGAAGGGCATGGGAGGGGGATGTCTGACAGCAGCTCCATGCAACCTGTCAGCCCCAGGCTTTAGGCAGCACACAAGGAGAACAATTTCAGCAGCCCAGTCTCTCCTGTAACAGCTCCTCTCCAGGCTCGCACCAGCTGTAGGTCTGTCTTTGAGCCCTGACTCCCACCATCCGCTGAGCATTACAGAGGGCACCCCCTCTCTCCCCATGTGCCAAAGCCCACAGGGGAAAGTCTTCTGCTAGATTTTCCTACAGATTTTCCTACAGCAGTTCCTTTCCACCCCTGCTTCGTTTGCAGCTCTGTGCTGTGCCAGTGCTAAGCAGGAGAAGACACCAGAATGGTGGCTCTCCTGAATTCCCCCTGGTGCTTGTGTAAAAGTAGCACGTGCATAGGGATAGGAAATCTGTGGGGTGCTCTCCCACATAACATTCTGAGATGCTGCATATCTGCTGAGCATCCTCCCTCTTCTCAGATTTGATTCTAAGTAGAAAAAAATGTTTTTTACAGTTTAATTTTCTTGAAATGCAACCTTACACCACTAGCTGCTTAAATAAAGCAAGGCTGAATTGTGTATCAACATGGAATACTTATTTCCTACTCTCATCTACCTGCTATGATAGAGTGGATTTCCTTAACTATGGACTTTTATTATCATCATTTTTTTTCTTCTACATTTTAGAAAAATCCTTTTATACATATTTTACCTTTCCCTTTGTGCCTTTTACCCATGCAGTGCAACTGTCGTCTGCAGCTTTCCTGTCACAGGAAGTGAGATCCTTGGATTAGCACAAAGAAAAATAAAGCAACTCCCACCAGCTACAGCATAAGTGTAAATTACCATGTGGATAGTTGGGAACTCAACACTTATGCCAATTAAAATATTAATGAAGAATTCTAGCTGATTTTTCTATATTAAAAAGGAGGAAATTTTGAAGTACATGATTAATGTATAATATGCAATTTTAAAAGACCTCTTTGTTACTTGGTGCTCAGAATCACATACTTTTGAATACTGGGTTGGAATTTACCCCTGGATTCTTTTGAGAAGCAGAACAAAAGTTAAAAACACAGGAAAGGAAAAGTATGAGGCAGCCCAGCCTCCCTGAAGTGATGGATTGAGTGGGTGGTAGCCATTTGTCAGGGAAGTTCATCTGGTAAATTCACAAGTGACTTAATGTCAAAGGGAATAACTGCATTTCGTCTCCATGTTAGCCAGGCAGATCAGCATTTCAGAGATAACTGGACTGCAGTAATATTTCATAGCTCCCATACTTTCTTACGTGGGAAGATCATTTTGTAAAGCTCACCTGGCTGCAAATGCACCAGCTGGGTTGGAAGGGAAACGGGAAGGAAGCAATGACAAAGGATTTTATAGGCTGGTTTTGTTTCTAAGGCTTATCATATTTATACAATGCAACCACGATAAGGATAAATAATTTTACTGTTTCTCCACATTTACTTATTTCCAGTGTGATCTGACAATAGTGAGTATGCAGGGTTTCCTTCTAAAGCTGGTGGTTTGCTCTCTGATCAATGTAAAGTATTGATGTATTATCGATGTGCCCTGAACATGGCTACCAACTCTGCTGGGACTCTGCAGGTTCAGGCATGCTCTCCATTAGTAGCCACATACCAAGGTTTTTCTGCACACAGAGAGAGACGTTTCTTTTCTCTTTACATCACTGTGTTACTAACTCCCAGCTATAGCATCTTACATGGTCATAAATCCTCTTCCTTTTCAGTGTTATGGAGAAAAGTAAAGAACTGCCAGACACTTGTAAGAGTGGTTCAAGCCCTGCAGCTGCAAGGACAGCCCCAGCCATGGAGCATTTTGGTGCTAGCTAATGACCTAGAAATGATGCTTCAGTTAAGTTAGGTCAAAGTTAAAAGCAGACTACTTACAAAATTCACAAAAATAACCAGATACAAAGATACGGATTGCACAGATGCAAACAACAGAAATAAAAGCAAGCTGCACTTAATCTGTTTGAAGTAAGGATAAATCTACAAGATTGCTCTTTACTCCTCTGTACCCAGCTGACAGGCTACAGATGTTTACCTAACCCATTTGGTTAGGAAATGTATCCTCTCGCATACATATGTCTCACACTACAGCCTAGGAGTGCATTCTCTTTTGGCAGCATGCTCTGGCTTGTATTCTGTGTTCCTTTCTTGGTTTCCCAGTCCATTCCACAGATTGAACACTGTATCTCATATCAACATGGAAATCCACAGTTATGCTTAATAGAAACACATAAACAGAATCAATGCATGCATGATTTTACACTGACGGTGGATTTGGGGTGACTGAATCCTACTCTGACCCATAAGTGAAACCATGATAACAACTTAATGAAAAATCTGCATTTTTCTCTTAGGAATGCCCTTAGTTAGATGGCAACGATATTTGCAAAGGATACAGTCTCTGTGTAAAAGCTGTATATGGAAATGAAACAAAGCCTTTGCTGCTAAGAAATAGGGATTTTTGGCCACAAGATTTATAAGAACTGTTTGAGAAGCCAGTTCCAAAGCATGTCCATGATTATCTAAAGCCAAGCTTTGGCATATAGAAAAGAAGTGAGATCAACCCAGGGGGAAAAAAGAAAGAAAAAAGTAAAACATAAATCTAAAAAATCAGTATAGATGGGGGAGTAACTAAGACAGCAACAGTTACAGTGGCAGAATTAACAACAAATTGAAACACAATCTGTGAATTATATTTATATCATAAAATACCTCAATTATATGGTCTTGAAAATGTAGGACTGGATCTTCAGCACTCTACTTAAAGACGATCTTGCTTATTGGAGATGATTTCTCAAAAGTTGTGGATATGTCACTGTAGGTGATGGGAAATAAAGGGTTAATATAATGAAATGTAGCTTTCAGCATAAAAAAGGTGAAAAAAATTGTGATGTCAGTTCATTGGTATTGGATAAAGAAATACTTTAATGAGAAAGAAAAAAAAAAGTGGTTTGATTTTGAGAAAAAGCTGTACTTAGGGTTTTTTCACTAATATATCAGGTTCCTATAACAAAACTGAATAAATCTATTTTATATTAACTTTAAATGGGATAATTATTTAAAAAATACAAAAGGAACAGATGTCATTTTGCCTGTCTGCTCCTTTTGTCTGCTAATCATATGAAAAATGAGTGTTTCTTGCAGATTTTTAAAGCCTCAAGCTCAAACACAGAAATGGAGAAAGAAGTTATTTAACAAATGAAAGCCATATTAAAGATGGAGATATTACACAATTGTTATAAAGATATTTTCCTTATTAAAAAAATGCACTACTATGTTAATGTCAGACATAAATAAATTTCCATCTTTTCCCTAGCAAATAAAAAATCAACCTTAAATGCAACCTATGCAGAGCTTTTGTCTCATGCTGTGGGCTGCTGGTTCAAGTTCCAGGGCTGAAGACCATTCTTGTATGAGTAATCCTTACTGGCACATGTATTTTCTTTGACTTCAAGCTACAAAATCAGTCATAGGCAATGGTGAATTAGCTCCTTTTAGGAATACGTTCCCAAATGTTAGTTCATCACACTGAAAATACCCACACTGATTTATTTTATCCTACCACATTAGGGCAATTTGGGTGGCATTATTGGAATATTTATTTATTTTTAATGTTTCTCATGCACATCTACATTCTTTAGGAGTCCACATTTTTTAAACATGGGACAAATTAAATCAAACATAACAAACAGCTCAAATAAACTGGCATAAGAGGCCTGCAGGGCTACTCTAAAATCTTTTCCCCAGCTGTTTCTTCTGGGATACATAGAAAGAAAAAAATATACACAAAAAAATGCCTCAAATAAACCAAACAAAAACCCATCAACAAACCAGACCCACCAATAAACCTCCCTGGCCATTGCATACATTGCTTGAAAGAGGTGCTGCTGCACATATACACACAAGCACTCAATAAAATCCCTCCCCAGGGAAAGCATGGAGCAGCTGGAAACCCTTTCTGTGTGCCCTAATTAGCCACAAAACTGTGCAGCAGAGAGCTAAACTGGCAACTGAATCCCAGTCCCAAGGACTATTTTACTCCCACATAACTTTCTTTCAGTAACAGGGATTATTCATTTCAGTGCCCTCATCCGGGAAATATATGCTCTTTTTCAAATAGCAAGATCCAGCATGTAGTTGCACACCAACATTGAAGATTCATTGATCTGGTCCATGCACCTTTGCTGTCACAGTATATTTGTGATTGACTTCAGTGGGAACAATGTCCCCAAAACAAAGGGGATAATAATCCCCTCTCCTCCCACCTTTCTCTCCACTCCATACCCTCCTCCCATGACACACGAATCCCCTCCACACCCTAACTTCCCTCAGATACAATTTGGCTGCTTTTAAAGTCCAATGAGCATTGATTAATAAGGGAGCTGTGTAACTCTTAATTCCTGTCACAGTCATTCTGTCAAAGTGGTCATTTGGTGAAGCCACTGAAATGTAGGTATTCAGTTGTGGCCATTTCACTTAGGCCTTTAACCATGAATTAAAATTTCAGGTATTAGATCAAATGAGAGTGACATGAAATGACAATATGATATCAATTGCAGACAGATGCATGAGCAGACTTTTGGAAAAGAGACAATTGCATGAACTACAAAAAAAAATCTTAAATGATTAGGCTAATTTTGTAATTTAGCTATGTCTAAAATCTATTGTTATATTAGCTACATCCATTAATGCTCTTGTTTACAGCTGGTTGTTGAGGAACAGAGGTGTGGAGCACCTACAGTGCATTCTACCCAGCCCATTATTTCACAGAGGCTGGATCTAACCAAGACCTTTTTATTTTTTTCCTGCTCTGCTCCCACAGGTTCTTCAGAAGTCTTTGAGACTACTCAAAAAGGGGGTTACCATCACTTTCCTTTTTTGAGACCATAACAAGAGTCCATTTTGCAGCCCCCAAAAGCTGGATATTTTGGAGGGGAAAAGTGTCTTCAGCTTTCACTCTCACAGCAGGACTTAGAAAAATACACCTTACATGTATGTTTTTTCTGCCTTACCTCAACTTTCATTTCACTGCCTGAGTAACCATTAGTAACCACTGAATCTCCAGGATACTGACCCCAGGCATATAATAGGGCAAAATCTTGATTAAATGTGACTCATTTGGTGGGACTGCAGCCAAGAAAAGAAGTTACCAACAGTACTAGTTATCACACCTTCTGTATTGGAGGCATATTTATCCCTTAATGCACAAAAAATATTTATCTCATAAAGAAGATATTCTAATTTTGAAGATAACTTTTTCAAATTGTCAAGCTCAGAAGTAAAAGCAGAGGAGGACAAACTGAGTCTCACTAGGACAATATCCAAGTATAAGATAACATGGCTTGGCTTTTTTGTTTAACATATACTAAATAAACATTATTATAATAGTAAACTGAAGGGCAAGCAGAGATTTTGTTTTCAACTTGCTTATTTTTTCCTTTTCTTATCTCTTTTCATATATGTATGTGCACATATGTTTTTTCTTTTAACAGAGGACAACAAATGTTCCATACACAAGTGAAAACATACTTGTAAATATGCATTAGGGTAGCATTATGAATTCACTAGTTTTGTTTCACCTCAAGAAGATTACTTGTGTGTAATTGTGTAAAATATTCCTATGTATAAATTTCTGTACAATCAGTCTACACTATTCTAGTTGAAAATCTTAAAAAAGGAAAAAGAAAAAGTTAATTAACCATTAACAATGGAGATATTCTACGACACTGAGTGTTCAAAAGCAATAAATTATTCATTTCTGAATGAGTGGATTTTTAAAAAATATTAATTTTCACTGTGTTCTCTGGCCTTAGCATGACTTATATCTACATATTTTGGTGGACGTATAGCAGCATCAATCAACCTTTTGTTTGTGACAATTGAATTATTGACAAAACTAGAAAACAAATAGAAAGAAGAATCAGACAAATGTTAATTGAAATGTTGGCTGATAAAAAGAAGGGTAACATATTTGTAACTACTTTGTTTGTAATGAAACATCCACTGTTAATTTTACATCAGAAATAACATATACTGTGTGTATATCATTCCTTCTGAACAATTAAAGCAAGCTGAAAGATTATAAATTAAGCTCCATAAATCTCTTTGTATAAACCCTATATATAAAGGAATTAATATTCCACTCCAACAGATGGCAAAACTGAGTAACCAAGATTAAGATCTGAATCAAGGAAGGGATATAAGTACTGCAACAGCAACTGAAAATCAGGGTCCTAAACACTCTTCCTCAGCTGCTGTCTAATGCTGTGAATCTCTAAACTGGATTTTTGACTTAAATGTGCTTAAGGTACCTCAAGCATCCTCTCTGAGCATTCTGCTTTTGCTACAGTTGCTTCCTCTGGTCCAAGCCCCAGAAGAGACTCAAGCTTACACCTTTCCTCCTCCACATTTTCTGACAAATTTTCTATGCTGGAAAAGTGTCTTGAGGTTGGGCCTAGCACCAAAATAGTCAAAATGGCATGGCTTCTCTACCTTTCTCTGACACACTGACCACCAATGTTCAGAGAGTTCACAGAAGGAGCTATAGACGCATCTCCCTCCTTGGCCTGAGAAAGCCAAAGCCCCGGCACCATCTCCCTGAAAGAGCAATGAAACTAATTTTGGCGAAGCTCATTGCAGCGGGAACACTGCCCTCTTACCTAAGCCAGGCTGCCAGGTTTCAGTATCTTATGATTCACGGAATTAAAGAGGAAGGAGGGGAGGAGCACAGTAGCATCCCATTTCAGGTATTGACCTGGTAGTGGGGCATCTGCTTTCACTCCATGAAAGGTTTGTGCATGGCTTACAACACCCAAACTGGTGGCTTGGGCACCTGGAGTTCAAGGCCATCACTCATGAAGAAGTGCTGTCTCTCACCTCTCGTAGTACTTCTTTCCTCATATAAACGCAAGAGCTTTCCTTCAGCTCTTTGTGTACAAGCTTGTAGCTGTCTGCCTTCAAGTCTCAGAATATGAAACTAAAGGGATATAAGGCACCTCCATAAAGCACAAACTAAACCACTCATGTCCCCAAAAGGGTTGGTATTTCAGATTTTCCCTTCATGTATCCTATTAGCATGCTCTAGACAGCAACTTGGGTTGTACATGCTGGGGCCACGTCCTGCAGCCTTCTGCTAGGCCTGGGCCTCAGAGATGTAACACTTCCTTAAGTCAGCTGAAAAGCTGGATGTAGAAATCAAAACACCTGGCTCCTGTGTGTGTCCTTTATACTTTATACTATGCTCCACTTAGAAGTTTGATGCATAATCATTTTGATGTAATGTCCACAGAAGCCATAAATTGTCCATTGGACCCATTGGGTAATTTATGGCTTCTGTGAGGGCATATCGATCCGAACAAAGTATTAGGTAAACTACACTTGTTCAAGTAGTTCCTCATCTAGTGATCCAGGACTGACTAAATGGCCCCAAAGAGCAAGTCCAATAAGGCAGAAATGTAAGCATCACATGAGTTGTTCCAAAAAGAAGGTAATTACTGATCTTATCATTAATATTTAAAGGATAATATATGTTCTGTGACACGTGGCACACTCCAGAAAGCACACAGGGAGCATTTTCATAGTCAATGAAGTATGCAGGTATTGCTATGTGATTAAATACCTGATCCTAACATTCAGTCGTGTTACTAAATTATTATGCCTAAATCTCTGACTTTTAAAGTCAAATATGACCTCTGTTCTTTGCAAGGAAAAATTGCTAAAAACGCACATTAAATGTTTTATTCACACTTCTTCTTCACGCAAAATCAGAATCTGGACACAGTGGCCAGTATATTTGGTGCTAGCCAATCTCCTCACTCTGTTCAGTGACAACATACACTATACCACCTCTTTGTCTTCTCAGTAGCCAAATCAGGTGGGGCTTCACAGGGAAAGCTGAAGAAATGAGGCTATTATCAATCTACAGGGGAAAAGACTGCTATAAACTCTGGGGTCCTAAGAGCGAGCAGCCTGACAGCTACCTCCTCTCTTTTATGATGATGGGACTTCATGGTGCAGTTGCAACCAGTCTGTTGTTGACTGCTAGAGGCTTTCTCAGACAGATACGTCACAGATGATTTGCCTTTTATTCTTCAAAACCAGTGTCTCCACATTGATCTGGACACCAAGCAGCAGCCAGAGTGGCTGACAGAATACAGGTTCAGTAAGCTCTCAGATAACATACAGCACTCAACAGGCTCAACAAGTCCAATCCTGCACATTTGGTTCTAAGGTGAATTTAAGCCCTGAAAGTTATTTATGTTTTTTCTATTTTCAAATAGTGAAGCTGTGCTTGGATGTAACTGAAACTTACCCCACACACATGCTTGCTCTTTCTGGACATTTCTTACAGCTCTTTATGCCATCCAGAGCGCTATGTCCAGAGCTATATATCAGCTGCGCTCTGCCAAAGAGCATCTGCCAGAGAACACTTCTTTAAAAAGAAAATGACATCTATTATATCAGACATAATTTTTGCTAAACATCCACTTAGCTATCTACTGTGTTAGAACCAACCACTACCATCCTCTTTAAAACTGGGTTGTTAAAGCTGGAGGAACCAGCCAAAGAATTTTAATCAGTGTAATCAGCTGCACAAAGTTTGATGTGGACTGAAGACTGATTCAACACCAGGGTGCGACTTCTACATCAATCCTAATTGAAAAAGGAAATGGATTTGTTGGACAAACACAATGTCTCAGGGCAACGTCTATCACAAATGATAACAGCTACCAAATTTTACAAACAACCTAGTATAATACCTCCATCAGAAGAAAGCTAAAAAGGGTAGAGCAGCTTGAAGAATGACATTGAGCTAGGTGGGAAACTCTGCTAATGATTTATCTCACAATTTCTTTTGTAGCCATAAAGAACTGTCTTTTTTGAAAGAGAGGAAAATCAAAACTTCCAACCGAAAAAAGAAAGTTAGCTTTCTATTTTCCAGTTGTGGATGAAGACACAGAATTTCCAATGTATTTTCACTGCAGTATTTCATAACGGAGAAAAAAAGCAAAACAGTGCATTTCTTTCAGTTAGCTTTACTGATCAAGTCAGGAATAGGAGTTGTAGTCACTGCTCTGCTTTATTGTATAAGAGATCTCATTTCTAAAATCTTAAGGTTGGGTACAGAAAAATACTGACTAGAGCAATGTAGAAGAATAGAAAATTAATTATCTGAGTTCAAGCTCTCTGCTATTCAGTCATCACTCTGCAGCAAGGACCTTGTCAGCTGCTGTTCGTTCACTGTTTCCACTGTACCTTGATGCACCTAGGTAGGACCTAGCACATGTATCTGCACAGGACAGACCCCACAGCATTATTCTCCAGATCTCTTGGATGACAAGTGAGCAGTGTTTGCATAACACAGGATCCCAGGAACTTCCAGACTGACTACAAACTAACCTTAATAACAACATCCAGCTAGTCCTTGACGTTACTGATTCCTAAAGTTGTATGTCTCCTCTGATTGTGAATACTTATGTCAAGGAGCAGTAAGTGCCAGGTCAGATCATATGTATTCCTCTGGTGTGACAGTCTCAAAGTACATCAGGATAATCTACACAGCGCTTCTGCAGAACTGGTAGGGCACTACCAGCTCTGGCATGCTGCAGCAAGAGCAAAAGCATCCTCTCTGTGTTGTCCTAAAGATGTCCTTATTTATTTTGGCTCCTATCACTTCAGGATCATACCACTGGATAAAAGAACTGGCATCCTTATAACTCAAGAAGTAGCATTCATATCCTTGTTACTATTTAACTGTGGCTATACCTCAAATACTCCTTTACTTGATGTGTAAATAACACTCTTTATCAGTTTATCTTTTGTTTTTGAGGCTTTTCTTTAAGCTCTTTTAATAGAGTTTCTGGGAACAGTGGTTTATGCGTCAGTGTGCAGCTTGGAAATAATAGCTGTCATATTTACTTTCAGGTCGACAGTCTTCATATTTTGGCAGAGTGTAATTTGTTGCTGCTATGTGGAGTTCATCTGAGCTAGAGGCATACTTGTCACCTTTTGCCTGTGCTGGCCACACTCTGGGGATATCTGCAATCAATTAAAAAATGGTGCAGCCCATTGCTTTTTTGGGTCTATATTTCTTTTTCTGGACACTGTCCTTTTAATTGGTGGTTATCCAAACTATGCATGTTGCAGTGTTATTCTTGTTTGGTTCTGTGTTCGAGCTTTTCTTCCTTTTGTACCTTAAGGGTGTGCGTGTGTGATATTTTTACATACCAAATCAGGCCTGCAGTCTCAAAGAACTATAGAGTTCACCCCATAGCTGTACTGAGTTACTTCCTTCTGCACTAACATCCATTAACCATCACCTTCTAGCAGCTTTGCTCAGCTTCACTCTGGATTTTCCAGTAGCTTCTTTGAATTTTGTTCACAGCTTCCATTAGGATCCAGTCTCCTCTCAGCCTTCAAAATTGCAAGACTCTGCTCACTCTGAGCCAATCTCACACATATGTTTCATTTTTACATGGAATTCAGGGTTCCTCACATTTCTGTACTACCACTTCACAGTTAGCCTCTGCTCTACTTTACAGAAAATTATTAACTGCAATAAGCTTTCTGGAGCCAGCCACCATTAAAAATAAGGCTACCTTCTGAATGTCTTCCTTTCTACAGTCACTGCTTGCTTACAAACACAGAGAAAAGTGCCTGCTGAAATTATTCCAGTTGTCTTCCACATTTTCAAAGAGTTTTGGCTCAGACAGAGATTTTAAGTTCTCCATTTCTTCACTCATGTTATTTTTATTCTTGGTACCATGTGGTGCTCTGTAACCACTTGGGGACAAGGTGTTTAACAGGGATCTACTCCATTCAGTGTCTCTATTCTAGCTGTTTCTTTATTACAGCAAATGAGTCTTTTAAAGATATAACCACTCACATTTAATTGATTGCAAACTATATTTGTGTAGGTATGTTCATTTTCTGATGAACAGCTTTTTGAGTAATCTTTCTACAGGTTATATCTGTGTGGGACTGTTCACCATGACAATTTGTTATTCTTGCTGTGTGATTTAACATATTACTGCTTCTGCCCCATAGTTATTGCTTCAAAACTTGTAAGTCTGAGGTGGTTTATTTTTGGTAGGAATACACAAGAAAATTCAGATTTTACAAGACAGTTTGCAATACCAGCATACTTCTTTGCAAATGAGCTCCTAAGAATGTTACTATAAAATGCAATTTAAAATGTTGGAACTAATGGAAATAAATAAAAGTTCTTCAAATGAGTGGTTACAATCTACTTTTTTTTTAAACATGTTTTTGCAGTACACACCAACACGTAGCTTTTATGCTGCTTTGGGCAAACTGGAAGAAAAAAATATGGATGTTTTTACTGCAAAGATGAAAGAGCAATTCCAGTGGAATTTCAATCACATATACTTCAGGAATTGTAAGAGCAAATAGAAGGTGGTGTCCTTAGCTGCTATGATTGGTACAACTCTATTGAATTTCAATGGCTTGTCTCAGAGAGTAATGAGCAAAGCAAGAGAAAACTATCAGCTATTTAAAAAGTCAAGACAGTAACTAAGGTGATGCGGGCACAGTGACTCCACGAATCTCCCTATGGTGATAAAGACATTTGATGCAGATTTACATCCAATGCCAGTAGCTGACCTGCAAGTGACATTGCATGACCCTACATGACCTGTTTAATGAGAACTAGAACTTCAGGTTAGGAAATGCTGAGCAATTTGATGGGACATGGTCTTTTAAAGTGGTTGATTTGTAAAATTGTACGTATGTGTTCAGCCAATATACAGGTGAACATTTCAGTGCATCCTGACCTGCAGAGGCTCTGAAACTGAAGATACGTGTGAGAATCAAAAGAGATGTCCTCTGGAGGTCTCCTTAGCCAGTAAAGTCTCCCTAGCCAATATAGTCTATAGTTGTTCTAACACTAGCAGATGATTTCCCACACAGGCATATTCCTAGGCAGGTCTCTTACCTTTGGTAAGACAGGTACAGTACACTTGAGAAGGTTTGGTGGGAATAGGTAGAAAGAGAACACTTCATGCATATTTATTTATCAACAAGAAAAGTTCCCTTTGTGAGTTGGCAGTTATGAATGTAGTCTATGCTTCATAATTACTTTAAAGGGCCTTTTTTTTTTTTAAATCTCCTCTTGCAATATTTCTTAATTCCCCTTTTTTCATAAACTAATTTATTAGGGCTACTTTATGTTCTTGTTTTATACATTGAGTCCAGTGCTTTTTTCCCTGAACAGCAAAAGTCTGGTGTTAAAAAGGGCCTTCACAATACATGTTACCAATGCTGAAGGCAGAAAAAAAAATAGATTTGGCCTCCATGTATTACAAGAGGCACTGAAGCACCTCTTTAATCTATGCCTATGTGTTGCTGTGGTGGGCAAGACCATGTCATCTCAAGGGGATTTTACACCTTTTCAAAACCGAGAATGTTTGCTACAAAACAGCTTCTTCAGATGGACAAAAGCTTATTTGGTTGAAGTGTTTTTACTTTATATAAGAATAAAAAACAGCTAAATGCACTCTCCTCGCATGAGTCAAGGTCTGACCCTTCTCTCAAGAGAATCAATAACAAAAATTCCCATGCATTTTAGGAAGAACAGATGGGAAACTTCCCTTGGCAAGTGGGAATTGAGTCATTTTCACTTCAGATTTACATTCTGTCCACTTCTAAAGATCTTGGCCTCAGAACAAAAAGCATTTTTGATGACTTGGAATACCGAAATATTCATATTTTCACAGCTCTATTGACTATCTAGTGTTAATAAACACAAAAAACTTCAGTAGAATACACAGCAAAAATTCAGAGCACTCCTACCTAGTACATAATTGAGATGCATGGTGCCATTTTATGGCACAAAGTTGCTACTTTTAAGGTATAATAATGATTCCAACTAATGAGAGACATCACCAAGATTGGATAGAGTGACAGAAATTATGGTAGGATATTTCTTCAAGGTCTCCTTTCCTACAGGTTTTAAAAGTAATTGATTTTGGATGAAACTTAGTGAATATAATATTCAGTTTATGAGAAATTAAAAAATGATGAGGAAAACCAACATCCTCTCTCACTATTAAATCACATGGAGACCTTTGGTAATGATTAAAGCTAATGTTCATGTTTTGATACCAGCTAGGCTGAAACATGTTGAGAGAAATTGTGAATATAAATCAAATTGAAATTCTAGGCCAAAGACCTTCATTTTTCATGAAATGGAGATTAAAAAATGCTGGGCAAATAGTGTCTGTCTATCAGCTTAAAAATGTCACCTAGAGTAAAAAATATATCCATTTGTCCCCCTGCAAGATGCTTACAAAGAACAATGATTTTGTAACCAAAGACACATTGCCCTAAACAGAAATGGGTCAGCTGCTCAGCTGCAAATTGGAGAGCTCCAACAGAGATCTCAAAATTTTCCCTGATAAATGCTAGAGACAGCTCAAAGGAGTCTTTACCAAAGAGTTAGGAGATGAACAGGTTGAAGGTTGGAAAATATAGAATAATTAGAAGTAATTTCCATGTATTGAGACCCAGGGTCATTTTTGTGTTAGTCTTCAATACCATAGCAAATGGGTTTTGGCTATCTTAATGCTGACACATTTACTGCACTTGGCTTTCTGAACATACTGCTGTGGTGCCTGCGTGGAATACTAGACTTTTGTAAAAAATATCTTAAATGGATTCACCTTGAGTATCTAACTTTTCAAGGGTTACTGTAAATCCATTAGGTATAGATAATCATTTGCAGGTGGTGCAAATGGAAAATAAAGGCAGGCAGTTATAGAGAAGACTTGCATTAAAAGGACTGAGAATAAACATTGCGTCAGACATCTTAAATGTGTTCTGGAAAAATCATGCAGAACAATAGATTAATGACTTAAAATGAGCTTAATTAATTATTAGGCAGGAGGCTTCATGAAGGCTCATATCTTTGAACAGAATATAAATCATAAGCAAACTAGATATAGGGCCTGCATTATACTGAGAAATAAAACTAGAATTCATTTAGATGCAGACAAAATTGAAAAGACATTGCTCAGTATCATCATTTACTTCATCAGGGACAACAACATAGAGTTGAAGGTGCACAAAAAAAAATGAAGCCCAGCAATAAAATGGCAGTAACTCAGGACTGAAATATTTGAAGAATCTCCCACATAGACTATGGTCTCTGCTTCCACAGCTCACATAAAAACAGAGGGATGGAAAGAAGCACAAATAGAAGAAACTAAAGATAAGACAAGAAACATGAAAGAAATTCTTCTTGGCTGATGCTGAGGCCAGACTATTGGGCCAGTCAGCGTGTACTGAAGCTGCCTCTGTCATCAATCCTCAGCAGTGCTGGGCTTTGCTGTTAATTGCAGTTGTGAAGACATACTTTGCATGGCTGGTTAAACTACATACTGTCAAGAAGTGTCCGCAGACTCCATGGGCCAGCTCTCTCTCTCTCTCTGCCATACAGCTGGAGAGTCTAGCAAGGAAGTTCAAGAAAGTTTATTCAGGAAAAGTGTGAATGGGCTAAAAGTAACTCTATCCAAGACCTGGGAATCGAACCCAAGACTGTCTTACCTTGAGAAATAGTCATGAACAACTATGACTAATACAGGGAAGTAGCGTTTCTTTCCTTGTTTAAACAAAACTTTTGACCAACACAGAAGAAATCTACTCTGAAAGCACCATTTATATCCATCTTCCATCATCATCCTCCCATTCCTGAGCAAGATGACAGAACTAAACCTTTGATTTCATAGCTAGGTAAAGCTAGGATGACGTGTTCTCTTTTATTTCCCTTAGGCTTTGTCTATGCTTAAAGGATTGGGTTGTCTATGCTTCTTCAGAGCAGGCTCACATCATGCCATTTGCAGGACAGACAGAAAGAAACCATGATTTCCTGTGAAAAAGCAGTGCTGGCTGGCTGCATGAAAAAATAAACAAATGTCTTTATGTGGATGGAAATCTTACTATGGAGAGTCAATAGCGAAAGTCCTCTTGCCAATGTAGGTCATTCTGCTGTGTGTTTAAATTTGCCTCTAGGCGGCATTACAGCTAGCGAGCCTGACTTCAGGGGCTTACCCTCAGGGATAGCTGTAGGCAAGCAAGATCAACACAGCTGCAATGGGCCCTGTGCTTAGCAGGACCCTAGGCTACAACACCCTTTCATGTGAGCCCAAGCTTTGGAGAGGTCTGAATTTAGCAAAGTCCTGCCCTAACACATCCCCTTGTTAATTATGGCAAGCACTCCACACATGAGCTAAATGCACTGACAGACACCCATTTTGTCTGTTCAAACGTACTCTAAAAGGCAAATCAAATTTATGTTGGTCCACATGTCCCAGCTTAAGCAGAACAAAGTGAATAAATAATAAATGGCAACTGGGGTTAGAGCACAGCTGCTCTGACTTCCCAGGTCTTGTAAGCTGCCTCTTCCTACAGTGCCAGCCAACCCAGTTGATTGTAGTGCGTGTACTGTGGACATGTTTTATGAATGATGTTTTGTTTGTTTCTCCATCATCAAACCTTGGCAGACTACAATTACCTGCCAGACACAAAGCTCTTTGACTCCTTTGTGAAAGGCTCAAGGAAATAATGTTCAGTGCCATTCAAACAAAGGCTTTCCACATTGGCCTCTTCTACCCCTTCCTTTAAGTAGCTGTCTACCTACCTACCTACCTACCTACCTACCTACTTATGTCCCTCCTTCCAGTGCACTCTTTCCAGTGAGGCATATTCACAAGAAATCTCTTTCTGACAGTGGAAATAATGAAAGAGCACTCTCTGGGCTCCAGAAACATATTCATGTCATATGTTCACACATATTAATGTACTGATTTCAGTTTTGATGCTTGGCTTTTGGCCTTCCTCTATCTAAGAAAGAAAATGCCAAAAGGGTAGCAGCTGAAGAGGCAGGGACCTAGATTCATATAGCAGGTCAGACTAATCGTTCTTGTCACAGAGGATGGCTGAGACTAAGCCTGCTTAAAAATGCAAATTTAAACATAGCATACAATCTTTATTGCATGCACCAAGAAACTACAAGGCACAGAGGAAACAAAGAGAGGTGCTGCTTCATAGCATCACAAAGTGTCCCAAGGACCAGTGGGGCACCTAGGGTATGAGGCAAACAAGCTGCCTGCAAGCTGCGCTCATGCTCAGCACCAAGAACGATTTCCAATTCAAAATACTTTACAAACAATAACAAAGGGAAATGTGTGTATGCTTGCATGCAAAATAGAGCTATTGTGGGGGAACTGTGTTTGCTTGCATGCAAAATGTAGCTACTACAGGGTGGGGGTTGTGTTTTCCTTTCATGAAGGAAAAGAAAATGCTTCTTCATCATAATCAAAAAAGCTGCACAAGAGTATTTTCCACTGAACTTTAACTTGTGTACTCTCTCATGTCCAGGGTAGAATATCTGCCAAAAGGAGAATGAAAGCACCCCCCACCACCACCCCTTCCTGCCCAGAAGCCTCCCACCAGACGAGCAGAAAATGACAGCACAGCCACTCCAGCCCAGACTTCCTAAGATTGGGAAGATTCTCTATGCACCTACCTACCAGGAATGACCTTCCTTCTTCCTGAAAATAAATGCTGGATTCCATCCTGGGGAAGGGGCTTAGGAGAAGATATATCTTAAGTTTTGCAGGCTGGGTATTCTGTTTCCTAGCTAGCTCAAATCCAGGCTAGTACAATTCCAGCTCTCAGGAATAAGGTCATCCATTCGCAGGGGCTGCTTGATGTTAGTTGTAACTCTGTATAGATACTTGAAAATAACAACATTGCAACCACTTTTTCTGTATTGGCTCCCTCCCTCCAAATGTTTTAAGTTTTTCCAGTGAATTCTACTAGGTGCAATATGTAGGGGTTAAGAGAGAGATGAGATCTGTCATGACCAACCTAATCCTATCTTTTGGGTTTTCCTGGGCATGCTGCTTCAAGACGGTTATTTTTCCTCCCTAATTTACTTGATAGGAGTATGCATGTTTCTAGTGGTGGTGAAATTTCTTGTCTCTGGCTAAAAATCCTGGTTGTAGAAACCACAGGGGAGTTGTCCTGCACATAAAAATGAATAGTCCAAACTTCAGTTATAATTACCTCCAAACATCAGTTATTATTAATTCCAGCTGTTGGTTAAAGAGGATAAATATATGTATTTTTATATTAATTTAATTTTGCTGTCTGATATATAAGATCAACATAATTGCTATAAATAAATATCTTTGCATTGTTTTAGTTCTATAGTAAGGTAAATAACAGGATTGTCAAGAGGATAGTTTATATCTTAAATTTAATGAGGTAGATATTATGTCAAGCTTGCCATCTGCAAAGTTACAGTAAAATATTTTTAGTGTCATAATGAGGGCAGGCTGGAGATCCTGCTCTAATGCATTTAGTCTCCAGTCCAATTCAGGGAATCAAAAAATGGTCATACGCATCTTTGTGATTCCCTGATCTTTGCTCATTACACAGCAGGCTGGACCCAAATTTCAACTTAAAAGACATTCAAGACGGTTACTGTATGACTCTGACTGCAAGGAGACCATTCTGGCACTGCAGGAGAGTGCATAGTACAACAGCAAGTCAGCTACTCCCTCTTTTCTGTAGGTATATGCAAGAAATCCTGAAAGAAAGGGTTTAAAGCAGCTTCAAGGTTATTTTGAGTCTTAAAGACCCACAGATTCAGTTGTCTCGCATGTAATTCCTGCTCTGAATATGCATGCTGCCTGTTGTCCTTTTGCTGTGTGTGGCGTTTTCCAAGGCACTAACAACACTGAGCAGCGTTTCTAGACAGCCTTTGGTTTTGTATCCTCAGTAGCCTGGAAACATCTTGACAAAGAATGGTCTTATCTCAGCCTGCCAGGCAGCTGCTGACCCTGCATCAGCATGGGGCCAATAGCAGCAGCCACCATACGTCCTGCAAATGCCACCGGCTGCCACAGGCCATCTTTATTCTCCACGCAGCAAAAACAGTATAACTGGAATGTATAACCCAGGCCATAGATGGTCCCACACCAGTCCCGCTGCTCACTGCAGGCAGATGATATCCAAAAAGGGTTACTATGCTCTAAGCTCATGAATTGCCATCCGTGCTGGACTCAGGGCCTGAGGATGCAAGAATGCTTTGAAAAAAACGAAGGGACTGTTCGTACCGAGTTTGATGAAGCACAACTTGGTGATGTCCTGTGGGCAGCCAACTCCTGAGTATGGGATAAGTGACTGAACCTAATCAAAAAAAGATCCAACTAAAGTGTTTTCTTTTTTCTCTCTACCAAAAATAATGCACAGTAGCTACTTTCTGAGATATGATGACCTTTGAAGCAAGGCACAGTGGAGTGATCACACTGTATTTATCACTGCATGTAAGAACTACTGCCCACACCAAACATGATCACTGGATGCAATGCCCCCCTTCTTCCTCAGCTTGAAATCCCCTCTTCAAATGCATGTGGTTATTTGCAGCAGGGGAGTGGCAGGGGGCCCCTTTATTGGCTTGCTGGGTGAGGGTGGGTGTTTCTTTAAAAAAAAAAAGAAAAGAAAAAATAAAAAAAGAAAAGCCTGCAGCTAACAGCTTTCAGTAAACCAATTTTAAAGCATGGAACCGAGGCTCGTGTTGAGTTTTGCCAGCAGCCCTGGCAGGTGGGCAGGAAGGGGAGGCTGGGAGACCCCAAGGTCAGGGGCAGGGGCAGGAAGAGACCAGGGCCAGGCCAGGCAGATGCACAGCCAGGGATGCTCCTTCCCTTTGCATCGTTTGGGCTTTAACTTAGACATCTCTAATCCACTAACCATCCATGCACAAAAACCTCTTATCCAAGGTTAATTTAGTCCTTTCAGACTAAGTTAGTTGGCTTGTACACAGCTACAGGCGAGATTTCCCCTCAGACTGTGAACATTCACTCTGCTGAGAGGATTTAGGCTAAATCATGCAAGCACTGACAGCCCTCCAACATTTCTCCAGTCTCCTTAAGTGCCCCAAAAGTCATTTAACTTTCCTACAGTTCACTCAGGAGGAATCACAGCTTGACCCCATGCAGGTTGAGGACCCAGGGGGTCCCTGACCAACATGGGATGGGTGCCCACAGCATTGGGTAAGCTGGCGGTGGATAGCCATGCTATTGCTGCAGGGCCACAGCACTGCTGCGGTGGCTGTGGGGCTCACTGAGAGCCCCAGCCTGATTAGCACATTTGTGCAGACCTCCATACCACTCATCTCCAGCTCCTGAATGTGTATTTGAAAGCTTTTCTCCCCTGGTCAAAGCCTGAGGATCAACAGTTGATGCCAAGGCTGCTTTAGAGAAAATCACAGCTCCACAGCAAGTTGCCCAAAAGGAGGGAGTGCAACTGTACAGTCAAGACATGGCACGCACAGTCCCAAAACAAAGGATCCCAAAGTGCGACGCATCCCAGTGAGCACAGGGTGCAGTGTTTGGCGGTTCACACCAAGAAGCCCAGTGACCCTGATCTGCGCAGGCTTCAAAATATTTCTAGTCATTCTTGGCATCTGTGTTCAAGTCTGGATTACTTCTAAGTGTGTTAACTTCCTTTCATAACTTAAAGCAAACACTATGTATCCCCTTTGAAAATGCTAGGGAAATGTGTGGAATGCTACCAAGAATTGTAATAATGTTACATTTATTTATGGAGAAAAGGCAGCCATGTAAGCATAACTATCACAAGTGAAAATGAAGACAACCTTAATTTTCAAAATAAGTATTATAACACCACTAATATTCCCATCCTCTTCCTTTGAACCAGGGTTACTTTCCTGGCTCCTTGGGGGTTAGAGGCTCTACCACAGCCAGGAAATTCTTCAGGACAGAGCCAAAAATATCCCTACATATCACCTAATATAGTATAATACAAATAACATATTGAGAAAAGGAAAACTAAAATCCTGTCCATAAAACCTCAGTATAGTTGTGGACTGCAGACCACTACGGATCAGGCTTGAGAGGTACCTGGAGGGGGTGAATTGGCTCTGTAAGAAGAGAAATCCCATTCCCCCAGGCAGCAAATGCTGCTGCCCACTGGTCTTTATTAGGGCATCACAGAGGATGCATTAAGCCTAAATCTTCAGAGCTTTCATCCCAGATCACTGACCCTGGGCCCCTTCTTGCACATTTTCCCACCTATGGCAAAAGTGGCCCAAACCTTTGTGCAACAAAACTGAGTTTTCCTAGCACTGCTACAAGTTCTTGGGCTACCCCAGGGTAAGGGTGTAATGACTATCAATCAGCAGAGTCACTCAAGAGTGGGAGGCAGCCAAAGCAGTGGAGAGATGTGCCAATTCCCCTGCATCCTGCTGACCAGTATTTTAAAAGTAATTTGTCTGCTGTGAAAACCTCATAGACCCCACTTCAGACAGGAGGACTAAACACGCCAAGGTACTGCATGGAGCAGGCTACCAATGTGACTCAAAGATAATGACAAATTATTTTGACTGTTATACTAAAGCTGTTGGCCAGTTTCAGATCAGCTGAAATGCTGTAAAAGAAAACAAGCACAATGGCTGGTCACAAATGGTGAGCACCCAACTAACCAGTGACTGGTGCTTTGCCACCAAGAACACTTGCACAGGGTAGGTACAGAAGGCCACCCCTCAGATCAGGTGTATTTTCTACCTGAAATTATCTTAGATGGCTACAGAAGGGAAATTGCAGGTCAAGCCATGCAGAGGCGTTTCGTTTCCTTGTTGAGGCCAGTGATGACTATGCAGTCAGAATGTGCGCATTTAGAATTGCCTTTTAAATAGTCTTTTGCTCATCCAGCCAGAAGCCTCTCAATCTGACATCATAAGGCATTGCTGTGGGGAACATTTTCCTGTCACACTGGGAAGATTAGAGATGAAAGAGGGCTATACGGAGTAAAGTTTGATGCAACGAGGACGAATTTGCTCTATAAGTTGAGTGATTAGGAGAGATATCTAGAAGTAAGACATACAGGCTAGATGTCTTTTTTGGACCATGAGCAAACAGGATTTAGAAAGTAGAAGAGAGACAGTGACAAAGTGAGGCACATGAGAGCTAAATGCAAACAGGCGTCCTCCCAGCTTTCCAACATCTTACTCACCTGGCACAGTAGAGAGCTGGGAGTACCACAGGTTTACGATCTGTCTGTGCTGCCTACCTCTTCTGCATGAGTACTTGAAATACAGCAAAAGAAAAATGAGAGTGAGCACTAACCTTTTAGACATTGACCAAACTTCATATTCCACAGCCTTGCCTTTCTGCCCTTTTGACTGTGCATTAGGGAATGCCTCTCCCTGTTTACACTTCTGTTGTCATGTGAGTAGCCCTGCTGGGCTTATAGCATATTTATTTTAGTAAATCTTCCTTGCTAGAAAACACATTGCATTTTATTGTTATTCTTAAGACACTCGCATAAACGTTGTATCATTTCTATAATTACACACCTAAGTAGGTAGGATGCCTGATTGAACAGATTGTTTACTGTTATCCTTTTATAAATCTTTTTATTTCAGTAGTTTTCTTTTAGTAAGATGATAATGTGTGCTCTCACTCTGATACAGTACAAGACGCATGCTAGGAGGAGCAGATTGTTGACTATTGTTTTAATAAATATTTTTATTAAGCTGATTTGTATTAAAGTGATCTCTTTTACCAGCAGGGAAAAAAATGGTTTTGAGAATGACTAGCCAACTGCAACAGACATAATAATAGCCATCAAGTTTATAGCAGTACCTTCAAACAATTGCAAATGAAGACATATGTTGTTTCACAAAAAACCATGCATTATGAAACATGAAATTGCATCATGTTTAAGGTATTCTGCATACAGTATGTGTTAGTGAAGTGAAAGGGCACATCTGTGCCGTACTTACTCAGATGACTGTTTTATTCACTGGATGATGGCAATTTATTCATTGATTTCTGGACCCCAGATTGCCTAGAAGATATCAGATATCTGGCTGATGTTAAAACAGTTGGACCTTGCATTTGAATCTCATTCTCTGTAGCTGTTTAAAAATCATAACTGAATAATAAGCAAACAAAAAAGAACAACAAAACAGAAATAAAGAATCAAATAGCATTCCCTCCTCTCTGATCCCTCAGATGGAACAGTATGCACTTACATACTTAATTAAAACTTACTTGGTCTGTGCATATACTGAAGTCGAAGTCTGGACCATAAAATGAAGATGTTATAGGGAATGACTGTAGACAATCATATTGTTGTCTGGCAGTGCCATAAACAGTTTTCCAGAACTTAACAACAACAACAAAAAATCTTTCATTTCCATTTTTTTGCCTAAAGCCCAGTATGTGGGGGAGGTCTCATGCCTTCCTTCCCAAGCTAAGAGCAAAAGGGTCGATTGGTATACTCTGTTTACCAAGTAGAGGTGTAGTATACCACTGTCTAATGTGGCAGTTGCCAGCGCACTGTCTCGTCCTTGTTTCACTTAATAAATGTGTGGGCCTGATATGGGAAAAGAATCAAGGCTGGTACTTCAGCCACCATGTGCTAGGTAGGGTCCTCCTCATGGTCTGCTTGACTTCCATGCGTGGCTGTCTCCTCCCCATCCCAGGGACCATACCCAACCACCCAACTTTAGAAGGAGTGTTCCCAATGCAATTTTCACTTCTCAGGATCCTTCATTCGGGGTAACCAACCTGTACGAAACAAAACTCTGCCCAGAAACATGAGAAGATCCTACTCACCCTCCGTCATCCACTGCTTAACAGATTATACAACCTTAATGACATTGAACTCAGAGGGACTATGCAGACAGATACATCAAAGCACCATTGACACTCTGTAAAAATAAGATTAAGACAGGATTCCCCTCACGCTCATTGCAATGTGCAGTCTCTGTAAGAAATCTCTTTTAAGCTCACATAGCAGAACATGGCTGGAAGTTTTAAAAACAGAAAAGTGTACTCCCAACTTTCATTTCTGTACCTCAGAGTCTCCAAATATAATAAAAAGTGAGGTATATTGAACTGATACTCAGAGTAGAAAAATGAAAAGTTCATTTCTACTAGCATTCAGATATTTTTCTATGCAAAGTATTCATTTCATTGTGGTAGAAAGCAACAATGTTTTCTCAAGTTTACTCCCTCTCCCCTTGGGAAAAAAACATGCAAAAATCACAGCCCTTCCACACCAAAATAGTTCTTGATGGAAATATTAAAGGTAGAGGACTGATGTTTCTTCTGAAACAACTCACAACATTGTATTTACCTTTGCCTGATCGGTTCCACAGAAAATACTATTTATATTTAAGCTAAAATGGAACATTTTCCATTTTTTTCTGGCCTATGTGGTCAAGGCAATCTCAAAGCCATAGAGAATTGTTTCTATTAAGAGGAAAGAAGAATGGTATCAATCAGATAATTGTTCTGGAAAACACAGTGCTTTCACCACACTCTTCCTTCTGTAATGCCAAAACAACCCATCCACCACCAGTGTGTTTCCAAATATACTCACAGCTGAACAAACACAGAGGAAAACAAGGAGATGCAGGGCATCACAAGGCATCCCGCTTCGCTCCCCTGTGGGCCAGCCAGTGGTGCGGGTGGGCTGCGGAGAGGATCCCTGGGGACAGCAGTGGGCACCAAAGGGCTGCATGGTGGGCACGTGTCTGTTTACCAGATGCTGTTAAGGTCTTTCACCATAAGAAGAGGAGAAAAGGAGAAACTCCTCCGCCTCACTGTGGATAGATCATCAAAAGTCATAGTTACAATCAGTCAACCATTGCTCTGCCACTAGCAGTGGCTACTGCCATATTTCCTCAACGATAGAGGAGTGACAATTAAAACGTTTGCTGGAGGAGGCCTTGGAGGTAACCAGCTCCCAGCCCCTACTTGTAGCCGGACTATTGCCAGCCTGGCTCAGGTCAGCAATGGCAGTGCCGAGTCTTGAAAACCCCCAAGGACAGCATCTTCGCAGTCTCCCTGGATACCACTTTCCAGTGCTGCACATCCTCCTAGCAAGGACAGTTAACTCTTACCCATTTCTTCCCTACGAGCAAAGGAAGGTGTGACCGCTATGCTTGGTGCAGCAGGGATCACCTCTTCCTGGCACTGAGCACTCCCAGTCATCCCTCCTCAGACCTACCAAAAAGGGGGAAGCCGGGGCAGCATCCCCCCGAGATGAGCCGGGATGCTTGCCTTGGTGCGACCGCTGGCGTGGGCAGCCCACACAGGAACAGGACAGGACGCCTCGCAGCTGCACAGTTGTGATCTTATGAATGCATTTGCAAGAGAGAGAAAAAAAATTGGCATTATAGAAGGAAGAGTGTGGTAAAAGCCATAATTTGGCTGGGATTAAAGAAACCACTGGAAGTTCCTTAGTTTTAAATTTTGCACAGATGTCAACTATACTTGTTCCTACTGTCTTTAATTTAATGTCTGGAATATTGTGGTAATGTAATTCAGATGACATATGACTGGGAAACAGCCAGACCAACAGATTTGTGAAATTTTCTTTTTATGTTTAGATTTAATAAAAAAAAATCTCTCATGTGTGGCTTTTCTACACAGCAGTGTAAGAAAATGCTCTAGAAAGCTATGAAAAATAGAAGTGCGGTGCACTTGAAAATGCCTGCAGCCAGGCTGGAAGTCAGGGACACCTCGTAGCACTGGTGGCAGCTGCCATTTTCTCATTTTTCCCAGCTCAGCATGCCACAGCTCTCCCCCTTCCCACTGTGGAGAAGAGGCAAATGCCGGCATGATTATCATTTGCTTCAGCTCCTCGGCCCTTTTTGGCATGCGCCAGGGTGCAGAAGCCAGTGTGCCCATGCTAAACGAGTCCTGTGCTCCATCCTGCTGCAGGACAGCTCCCTTCCCTTACCACTGCTGGTGGGGGCTGCTTTCCACACCCCCAAAATCCCTTTGCAGTACACAGGTGAGCAAGGAAAGTGAGCTTCATGACATGCTCTGCGTGTGTGATGAAGATGGCCCATGCAGCTGCTGCAGCCCGTGCAGCACCGTGTTAGAAATGCCCAGTGCCAGTCTAAGTTTGTGCTGCCTTCAAACCCGTCTTGTCTTGCCACCGGCCACACAGAAGATGATTTTGGTGAAGAGGGGAAGTTTTTCCACCTACGAAAATGCACCTGCCCCTAGCAAGCACTGAAGTTTCCTGAAACCTCACGTTTCAGGAAACAAACAAAGCTGAAGGGATGCTGGCAGCATCTCTCGCTGCTGGTGCTACCCTGTCTCACAGGGATGAGCAGGGCACTCAGCTGGGCCCCACATCAGCCAGCTGAAGGAAACCTCCAGTGGGGTGGTGCACCTTTCCCAAAATACTTCAACTCTCTGCACAGGGATTTACCTGTTCGTATATGGAAAGAGCATCAGAAATCAACTTTAACAAATAAAGAAACCTTGTAAGAACCAAGCGCATCTTGCTCTCATTATAAAAAAAAAAAAAAAAAAAAAAAAAATTTGGATGATGACGTGAAATTAAAAAAAAAAACAAAACAACAACTTTTGGAGTGACCCTATCTGGTCCTTTTTGTCCTTTCAGCTCTTTCACAACATATTGTAAAACAAAAGTGGAGGGCATCAAGGCTTTTGGAATAGTAATGTCAGTATTTAAGAGACTTAAGACAAAATGAACCAGAGGCAGATTCCTATTATTTTGTATGCACCTGCATCTTACCCTAACTGTGTCTCCAGTAAGGTCCTGCTTAGTCTGGAGTAAGTGGTCCTAGAGATGACAAGCTAAACTATCCTCTCCACAATGCATTCATAACTACTTTCTCCCTGTCCCTGTTACCATGATGTGGTGAAGGTAGCACTGATTCCTTAGCACATGCCTCTGCCTGCCGGAGGAAACAGTAGCTTATATGATGTCTGGCAGCAGAGATGCCCACGCATTGGCAGTGCAGCAGCACCCTGCAGGAGCACCTTTGGGTAAAATGAAACCATCCCAACTGGCATGCTTAGTGCTCAGGTTGGCAGAGGAGTTGGAAAAACACTTCAATAGACGACTTCTTTAAAATTTCAGTCTAGCCTCACTCTGCGTGCAAGTGACTCATATTGTTTGGAATCTATTTGCATTTGTCGCATTATGCAACTGCAATAATCCAAATTTCTACTCATAAAACACATTAGAGCCATGTTCAAGCACAGCGAAAGGGCAGCAACAGGCTCCCACTGTCCTCTCTCTAGTTGCCATCAGCAGCTTTCTGAGTTAACTGCTCTTTCATGTATTTTAACTGTGAGTTTATCAACTTACTTATTGCCAAATTCTCATCTTTGACTTAAAAAAATACAGTAACTGATACGGTTCAAAATTTAGCCACCAAAAGAAAAGCATGGCAATCTACATGCATCTTTCTGCTGACCTCTTTCAACAAAACGTTACCTACACAATGGCCTCAGCAGCTTGGAGACCAAAACTGCTATTTCGAGAAATTTACCCCTTCGCCATATTACTGTAGGTCTACAAATGCATACGTTTTTTTCACTCAAAATGTTGACTCGGCTTTAATCTTAAACATACGGATGTCATTCTCTTTTTGCTCAGAGGCACTGATGCAACTGAAGAAAAACATTAAGTTTCTGGAGGGAGGCCAAGCTGGAGAGCAGCAGTGTAGGATATACACTGCCTCCATTGACATCAGATCTGGAAGCAGATCAGATGTGAATGGAAGACCCACAGTGAGTCAGGTTTGCATGTAAACCTCCACCAAGCCTGGATCAGCTCCAGAAGCTGATGTGGTATCAATGAAAGAGCTGCACTGTATCCACTCTCAGATACTTCTGCAGCACAATCAGATCAGTTTTAGCTCACAGATTAAAATTTGGCCAAACTGTGTGGATAATTTTTTTAAATGGACTCATTGAAACTTCATTAAAAGATTGTTAAGACATTACACAAAACAAACAGAGCTCAGAAACCCATGGTTAAACGGGACTCTGTGACCAGTCTTAGTTAAAGAGAGAGAAAGATTGGACTCTGCCAATTTTACCTTTTCACATTTGACAAACATTTATTTTCAACAGAGGCCTTTTGTTATTATCTTTTATTTCCTATTGGCAATTTCAGGTGTTTTTATCCCTTGGCTGCTGATTGATGGATTTATTAGTTCCTGGAATCCAGGAAGATTTTTGTCTTGGGATTAAAACAATTTACAGTGACCAAAACAGTAATTCCTTTCTGAGCAGCTTTCAGTTACAAATATGTAGGCTATCAAGCATTCCCCTGCTTTTTAATATATATTTACCTTTTCTGTTTTCTGAAATGTATATTTTACTGTTACATCCATGCTGTTTTCCCACTCTTCTAATTCTCACACCAGGTTTTAGAAATCGAATAATGCAAATGGAGAAGTCAGGAAGAAACAAAGCAAGCCAATTTCCATTAGTAAAACACCACCTTCTCTTAATTTTGTGGAAAACAATCTGCACGTCATGTATCACAAACCAAAGCAAAGTATATAAATGCTGCCAGATCCTCACTTCTACTGAAAGGTCAGGGTTCTTGCTTTTTATAATGTTGTAATCTCAGAACTTCCTACTTACCAATTTCTTTCTGTTTCTGCTGAACAGGAAGAATGGAAATACAAATCCATTCTCATTTTAGTTGGTAGGTTTAAAGGTTCTCACACACACTTAGAATTCAGTCCCTGCTGTGCAGCCCTGTCCTAACCCACCATGCTGATGTCTTCCTGGGTCTCTCAAATATCATTTCTTCACAGTAAACTCAGTATTTTCTTTTTTGTGTGCTGTGCAGTTACATAATATCAAACTATTGCAAGAATCTATTACATTTCATAGCCTCAATTCAAGACCAAAAAAACTTTGCCACCTTTGCAAGAACCCAGTACAATTTGAATGTGTTTAATTTGAGGTACATTTGCAGCCAGTAGGTTAGATGTGAGCAGAAAGGAGAAACTAATTTGTTTGTGTGCCAGGTCAGCAGTAAGTGGGTGAACTCTACAGTGCCCCTGTAATTTTGGAGGAACTCTCTCCACCAATGCTTACAGTTTTTACGCCACTATATCAAAGCATTTAGGGTTACAAATAATTAACAGGCGTCACATTGTGCATATAAGACATTTGAAATTGCAAGAAGGTCCAGGAGACACAGGTCTTTCATTGAGGTCAGAAAGCCCATACACTATTCTGCTCCCTCTTCTCATGTTCCAGATATACAATAGATACTGTAGCCCCTTCTGCACTTTTGTCTAGATCCCAGATCTGGGGCTACCTATAAGCTGGTGGCAGCCTTGAAAGACATGCATGGAAATGCAGGAGTTACTGTATCCTTTTTTTTTTTTTTTTTTTTTTTACCATGCATAAGTATGTATTAGCAAATGGAGATGAATCCTGCCCTCGGCAATAGACACTCAGTACCACATTCATTCATTCACTCCTTTGTTCATTCTACGGCTATGAAACAATACACTCCCACAAATTAAAAACATGCTAAACATTAACCATGCTCGTGGTTTTAGAACCATATGTATATAACCTGGTTCCCCATTTCTGTTGAAACCTCTGGGAAAGCTCCCACTTCAGACTTTCTCTTTTGGGGCAACAGTGGAGCCCTCTGCCTTATCCATTTTGTGACTACACCAGGATTTTACTTCCCACCTGTCTTCTCTCCCCTTTCCTACCCTTATGCATGTACACCAGGAATTGCTCCTGATGTGCCAGGTACATCCAGCCTTCCCTTCCCTTCCTTACAAGGGAATCTAATATACCTTTGTTACCTGCATTGTGGGGAAGGTTTGTAATGGTGCTTGAAGTTCCAGGCTCAGTGAAAATGCCACGCTTCATCTTCACTGCCTTTGTGAAATTCCTTTTTTTTTTTTCTTTTCTTGTTTTAACGCAGTAGAGATGGAGTCTGACACTAGAGTCTTTGCATGTGTGAACTTTCTAGGTAAATGCCAGCTTGACTCATCCCATAATTAAAACTTGTCAGAAGGATATCCCAGTTTACATATTTGAGCAGTATTATTGTTCAAGGGACAAGCATAAGCAATTTATCTTAATTTGAGATGGCAAAGAAATGAGTGAGAAAGACTAGCAGCAGATGTACTTTTGTTTTCTTTGTGTGATGCAAAAACAAAATAGAAACTGAATCCCTCAGTTATTGTTTTTGTATGCATATTAAAAAAGATATCAGACTTCAGTCAAGGTTTTATCTCAGCAGTACATTTCATGGATTAACCCCCTCCTTTTATGCACTGCAGGATAAATTATGTCTCCTCTCAGCTGTGCCGGAGCACAGTATGTAGGGGAAAAGGTAACAGCTTCCCTCTTTCCTCCCTAGTGCGTAGGAGACATAGACCAAATCCAGGTATAGGGATAACCAACCACTGCTGATGAACATCTTAATGACAGAGAGATAAGGTACTGTTAATGAAAGCTAAGAATGGCTTTACTGAGTCCACACTCCAGAAACACCCCTTATTTCAAAGCAATAATGCCATGGGACTGAACATCCTTTCTGTCTTCCTTATGAGGTTGGTAGCCTTATCCAAGAGCTATATATGACTCCTACATGTGAGGATGGTAAGCATGTAAAAATCTTTTGGCTTTGGCAGCTATAGGGTAGGAGTAAACCTAAGAGCTACTCCTGTGACACGTATTTATTTTGGTGTAGCTACTTACCTGCCTGTTACTTACCATACTTTTGTCTCGTGCCCCCCATGGACTGTAACATGAAAAAAAAATATGTTGGTGAGGTAAACTTTTGTTTTTCTCTCCATATGTAGAGTTAGAATGACTGTACGGACATCCACAAACCAATCTTGATTAAAAATTATGTAAATAAAAAGATTTAACCCTTAGAATTGTATGCAATAAATGGTGTTAATCTGCTGAAGATAAACAGATAATTTTATCCCTTGCTACTAACTTAAGTCATAAGAAACAGTTCAAAAATTGTTATACAACCCTCTCCATTTGAGCTCTCATAGTTTCCAGTTTCACCCATTGTGCTGATCATATGCTTTGTGTACGCAATCCCGATGGTATCCTTGGTACTTTTATCCCAGAAAATACCCATAAAGGTGTATGTAGTCTTCTTTGTAGGTTTCTCTGAAGTCTATATCCTTTCCAGAATACATCACAACCTTGCTGTCTCCAATTCAAATGCTCAGTCTCTCCAGAGACTCCTCTTCATCTCATTTTTCTTTCAGGGCGGCAGCTGCTGGTCTCCTTTTTTGAGTCTCTCAGCAAAGCTCAAAAGCCAAATAAAATACACAGAAACCTCTGAACTAGATTTCCAGTTTTCTATGGGCTCTTGACCTATGGGTCTTCTCAATCTTCAGGTTCAGTCAACACAAGAACTAGCTCCTACCTTGTAACTTGACAGTGGCCCTAGCTGTAGACAAACTACTCGTTATCACCATTCTTTTGGCAAGCACACAAAACCTGTTAGCTTCATTCCTCTCCTCCCTACATCACTAGCCCCTTTTTATCTCAAACACACATCTTTACCCAGCTGCACCTGTGTCTGATGGAGTGGGGTCTGAACATCTGCAGACACAAGATGGCAGGCCGAACCCTTAGGAGCCACACTAGTGAGTTAGTAAGTGTGGAAAAAAGGTTTCAGTGTAGTCATATAAAGTTTTGATTTTAGAATTAAAATTTAGCTTTAAGTCCCAATCTGCTAAACAAGTAAGTTTACTTAAGTGTCAGGATTTCAGGAAAACCACTTAGATATCACTTGTGTAAATGCTCAGTTTCATGAAAGGCCTGGGCAGGAAGGCATAGCCCCTGACTGCAGCAGAAGTCCAGAATTCACCTTTGTGCTGCAAAGAATTTGGTCCATGAGCATCGAACAGTATTTCTTATAAATGGGATACCTATACTCTCGGTAGCAGCCTATATGTCCAAACACTACCAACTGCTGCAGTCTAAGAAGTCATAAAAGAGTCATAAAAACAATTCAAATGCCAGTTTGCTCCAGGCACTGTACTTAATCGGTATGTCATCCAAACACATGTGCTTGTCATTAAAGAAATGGATTTTCACTGGTGAAGTAATATCAGCAAACTCTCTGATGATACCGATGATACCATTGATGATGGTAACATGCATTTCATTTTCATACATGAGCGTAACACAGGCTGACCAGGTGGTTATCTCCAAATAGAGGTTTGTGAATACTCACCAAAATGGTTAGGCTGCAATACCAATTGTTGATCTGAGGGATTTCTGGTGACTTCTGCAGAAAAAAAAAAGGGGGGGGGGGGGGGGGAGGGGGAAGAAGAAAGATGGATCCAGACAGCAGTCCTTATAAACACAGTTTAAACAATGTGATTTCACAGTTGCTTAAAAGTCACAGAGCAGCTGCGTTGAAATTGTAAAATCTGCAGTTTTATTATGCCAATGACTTTCTATTGGCCTCAGTCATAAAATAACATACTCCTCACTGAAGTTCTCTGCTAAACAAAAAACACATCCAGACTGACTAAAAATCAAACTCAGACAAGCAAAAAGCAATTTGGCCTTCATCTAGCTGGGCTCAGTTGGTCCAATAATAAACAATTTTATTTTTCTTCTTCACTGCTACTCCTACTGATAACAGTGATAATAATACTGATACCTTATTCCCAATGGAGAAAATAAAGCTCTGAAAAGTAACTATCGCTGAGAGGAATTCATAAGTAGTGTTTCACCCTCCTGAAGAAGGTAATGGCATGCTGAATTTTTTCTAAATTTTTTTTCTATTACTGTTTTTGTACAAATTTCAAATTTGTCAACTGCAGAAGAGGATGTGCTGAGGAGGTTTCTCTCCAGCAGAGAAGACATGCAAGTCTTAATCATTCAGTGCTGCTTAGGAATTCAGGCAGTGGCTTTCAAATTATTGCTTCTAGAGTAATAACTATTTTTAGCCCATATCTTCTGTGCCCATGTCTGTACACTTAGAGGGTACATTAAGGTCTAGTGTACTGTATACTTTAGGCAGAATAAAAATAGGTTCTAAATATAGCACTTACTTGAACACAAAATAGATGTTCCAGATAATACGTCAGACAGTGAAACTACTACAACACCGTACTGCTCATAGGTATAATGTCAAAGCACCAGGGAAAACAGTCCTTTTGTCAATCTCTGTGACGACAAGTAACATTTGAATCATATACTTTAAAACAAGGATATAGGTAGGAATATTGCCCTTCACTCATTTAAAGATAATGTTCAATATCTGATTTCTTCATGCTTTTTAGACTCACTTTTCTAATATTGAATGTGTTTTCTCATGCTTTGTACTCTCTGGCAACAGTGACTTGTCAAACAGTCAAAGTACAGCATGCCAGGATAGAAGGGGCACAAAACCTTCTTGAGAAGCCTGTAAACAATCTACTGTGATTTGTATCAAGTTATACTTGTATGGGATTGTGTCCACTAATTTGATATTTTTATTGGTATTCAATGATCATACGACAGGATAAAAGATAACATGGTATGGTGTTGCTATGGTCAGGGTATCAAATATTGAATCTGTAGGAATCTCCCAAATACATTCTGATTATCCAGTTACACTTCTTAGATTTAATTTAGTCTGTTATGCATACCCTTAGTTTTAGAAAACAGTGAATATTAATCTTCTGAAAGTATAAATAAAATTGATCTCTGTGGACATTAACTGATGAGTCATCTCTTGGACTATGTAGAAATTCAGTTACTATCAAATAAATTTTATTTTTGGTACAGCTAAAACTAATGCAGTCATCATGCTCACAATGTTTACCATTTAATCTTAGAGCTTATATTAATTTTATGGTGGAACTAAAACCATAGACCACAGTCATTTAATAGACTACCTAGCTACACAAGCATAGAACTGAGTCTAGATTCTTCTGCCCTCAAAAAGACATCAAACTGTGACTGTTCAATTTCCAGGTTTAGCAGCCGATTGAATTGGAAGGGGCCTTTCACACCTCTCAGAGAGATTTCAGATCACTTTGCACACTCAGCCTGATCCTCTTAAAGTATTTCTGGTTTACATTTGGATGGCAATGGCTAATGGATTAAACCATTCAGGTCAGCAAGAATTATTCAGGCTTCTACCTGAATCCCACCTTGACCTTCCATTGAAAAACTAGCATTTGAAAGTTAGAGCATCATTCAAGTCCCTACCTCGAGAACCATGTCACAGAGGAGTTACACTCCCCCCAGCATCGTAAGACTGCGCTGTGAAAAAAATGACAGATAAAAAAATTGATTTTTTAAAATATATAATGTATTTTTAAGTATATCTTACATAAGTTCCTGAGCAGTTCCTACCTCCCAGAGCTGTTGTTTTATGTACATGGCAACTCAACTATGAATGCATTAATTCTCGGAAAATTGGTGACTGATGAGTTTCTTAACAGAGTTTCCAATATTGAAGATAGCAACTGGGCAGAAATGGTGGTAGCGTGCACCACCATGTGCCTCCATACAATCTCCATACAGTTGGAAAAGGGAGTGATCACAAAGAGTGCTGGATGATTCATGGAAAGCTGGAAAATATCACATGGAAGGCGATTCAGAGCTCTCCTGTGCTGGAAATTGAGGCTTCATTGCTTTGTCTTCTGGATACTCCACTAAGCATATAGGCAGACCAAAGTCCTAATTTAGGTACCCAAGGTCTCACATCCTGTATTTACATTTGGCATGTAAATTCTCTTGGTCAAAAATATGAAGCCCAGGTTACACGGACTGTGAAAAAAGGCATAGGTTCCCTCCCATCTGCTTTTTGAACTTTGAAGCTTCCAAAAACTTGGTGGTAAAAAGCTGCCAATGATGACAAGAATAAAATAATAAATTTAATAATGTCAATAATTTTTATGCAAACTGGACCTTTTGAAACTTCCACATCTTTATCACAAATGATGTATGATTTGCAATTCTTAAAAGACAGACAACTTCGCCAAAACATGCTGCCAGCTTCATTTTGATTGTTTCTTCCCCCAAAATGTAACAATTCACAGAATTGATCTCTCTCTTGTTTTATTTTCAATAATCAAAGGAAGGAAGTCATCATCCAGAAATGCACTGTAAAGCAGACTGTTATCTAATGCAGTGAAACACAGTGCGTGATTTGTGTTTTTTTTTAACTGATTTAAATCACAGCTGAATTGCAAATCCCTCCTTGTCAGAGAGAATGTAAAATTTGGGCAGCACTGGAGTTCTAGCAAACCTGAATGATGACCTTGTACATCCTTTCTTTCCCTTTTGAATGCTCATGAACTTAATTTGAGCATAAGTGTTTCAAGGATCAGTCTGAAACAGTGTTTTTGAACTCAGCTGGGTCATAGGAACTTTCTCAGCACTCTATTCTAATTTGCAGGTTTGCTATAATAAAAGCCTCAAATATATTGCTACTGTCTAGACATTTTATCTGAAACAAGTGTCCTTTGTAGTCTCAGAGGACTTTTCTATTTTATTTCCAGTAAATCAAAGTCTGTGAAGAGCTTTGGTTCTTATTAAGACATACCCTTCACAGTTCAGCGATTGCCAACGGAGGCAAGCCATTGACAGTTCATTTACATATAAGTGATGACTTCCATCAGGTAGTTGGCTCAAAAATACAATGGACATTTAGAGCATATCCAATATTTCTTGTTCTTTGATGAGCATCAAGTGCCAATTTATATATAGAAACTGACTATTGGAAAGTGAAGGTTTCTTTTCACTGACCTTACACTGTCTTTTGCAGATCTGGAGTGACAATATGTCACTCCACTAAAAGTGAGTTCATTTCCCCAAAGAGACATGTGAAGAAATACCAAAACAACTGTAATACCCTCCCACCCCCTTTCCCACTGCATTCCTTGGTAGTGCAAGTCACCGTGCTGTAAAGCAGCCAGCGGGGCAAGGGTTGGGGTCCCGGGGGGTTGAACTCCACAGTGCCAGAGGGCAACGTGGAGGTGTCGAGCAGCCAAATGAACAGCCACGCTTTCTCTCAGGTGGGAAGCCCCAAGGGTGGAAGGAGTGGGGAGTGAGGGCAGCTGCCTGCCAAGCACAACCTGGATGCCACGCTAATAGTGAATACTGGTGTAGTCACAGCAGGTACAAATACAGCTTGACAAGGCAGAGGGAGGTGTTGGGGCTGCTGCATGATGCAGCTGGCTCAGACAAATCCAAAATGGGGTTCCGTCCTTGATATGATTTCATGCTTGGGTGATATGGCAAGTGGAAAAATGGAGGAACTAGTGGTGAGCCATATCCAAAGGTCTAGCAGTGATAACAGATCATGGATGTGCACCCTCTGCCTGGAGAGGATGAGGAAGAGCAAACCGCTCAGGTAATGTTAGCTATTTTACTTAGTGTGTTCACTATTGGATGGCATTTTTTACAGTCAAGAGCAATGCAGAAAAGTATTAGAAAAAAATAGGAATATAATAAAAATAACATAATTTTTATTTAATAGTAGAAAAAAAAAGAAAAACAATAAAAAATAATTTCAAAGCCAGAAGCAGGCAAAGGTGAACATGAATACCTTCCTTTTAGAAGATGGATGGGGCCAGAATACACGCCCCGCAACAGCATCTATTCAGAACAGTATTTTTTACATTTGTATTTAAGATGAGAAAGGAAGGAGAGAAAAGGAATTCTTCCAGCTATCCTACTACTTCCACTAAGAGAGAGCAAACAGAATCTATCCAGCAATACTAAATGCTTCAAATCTTCTTCCCCAAGTGTTTTACTGCCTCCAGGTCCCCATTAAAGCTGCAGCATGAGTTGCACGTATGCCACATGTGTATGCCTTCAAATTAATCGGGGGGATGCAGAAAAGTGGTTAGCTGATAACCTGGTAGGTCATTTTTATCTCAGAAATAGTAATCAATTCTTTCTTTGAGCCAGATTCTTAAGCACCTTGTTTGGGCTGAAGGAGCATGAACAGCTGGGGATGGACAGTTGGCAGCTCCTAAAGGGAGTCAGCTGGCAGTGGGTAGACACTTCTCCCTGAGCACCACATCTATTTTAGAGCATCCCCGTTGCCTCTCACCTCCAGGTGGGATGGATGCTGAACCAGCTGCTGGTGTGCCTGTGCAGCACAGGAGAAAAAATCTCTGTGAAAATAATAATGGGTTTCTTGCATCAGTTGTTGGCTGTCCTTACAGAGCAAAAGAAACAAGCCCTGCCTGCCCTTATTGATTCTTGTCTCCATGTTGCACAACACAATTATGCCAGTTTAAGGGACAGAAGTTCCACTGTACCCAATGAAAAAAATCAGAGGCATAATTTACTCTTTTAGGCCTCATGTTCTGAAATACTGTTTTTTTAGAGAAGGAAGCTACTGGAAGACTGGTAGAATAAAGATCTGTCCCTTATACATTTGAAAGACAAATTGCCTTAAAAAAATAAACACACTGGCTTATATGTTGCTCTACGAAGGCTACTGGATGGTACATTTTTATGTTTTTCTTCTCAGTTGACTACATCATAGTGTTTTAATCTTTGAATCTATTATGTACATTGCACACTGTTTTACCCTATCAAGTGCAAACTGATTGGTCTAAAATTACGTAACCTGATGGAGATTTTCACATTTATTTTTATAACCTACTTGAGAATGTCTTTAACATGAAGGAGCCCTGTGTCTTGCTTACTCTCAGATGCAATATTCTTTCCTATGAAAGAGTGTTTCTACACTGGAGATTGATTTCTAAAGACTTCACCAGCTCTTTTTCATGCAGTGACACCAGCAATCCTGATCAGAGAGGTGTTTTTTTTTTCTGCTCTTTCATTGAAGAAATCACTAATGCAGCTGACACTTGAAAATCAGTTTTCTTTGACTTCTTATGGGAAAATGCTGCAATAAGAAAAAAAAAAGCCATTAATTCATTAAAGTATATCACAAGTTTAATAATAAGAAGTTAGATAAACAAGGCAAATAACATTTCAACATCAAAAAATCCATAGATTTTACATTGTTGGGAGAAGACTGATAAATGCATTTTCCCAGCTGAGACTATGCAGAAAACCTAGGATGAATTTTCAGCTTGTTTCAGGAACACCAAACTCTAAATAAATAAATTATTAGCCAGAGTGACTTGACTTCACCCCATTTACAGAGGCATGCTGTACATGCAAGCCACTCTTAGTTCAAGTGTCCAAGGAAGACATACTATATTCATTACTAGTTTCGTTTTCAGTTACCGGATTCCTCCGCCAGTAAGTTTGCAGGCAATGTAGAACTGTTCTCCATGTGATCAAACAGATCTGACTGCTGTTTTAGATCACCTTAAATAGTTTCTAAGATTTTTCTTCTTCGATTGAGAAACTTGCTAACATGTCCATAATTTGGCCTTGCTGTAATACATCGTTTTTTAGACTGGTTTCAGGATTTGCTAACACAGTTGCTTGGTAACATTTTAGTTTTTTTAAACAAGGAGAAGTCAAGTCAGATATGTAAAATATGAACATTACAAAAAGAATGAACAATTTTTTAATATTTTATAAAGCCAAATAATGAAAAAGGAAGATAATTTCCACTTGGTCCTGTAATTCCAGGAAGGCCACTACTTACATATTCTGGCCCGAAATGGGGCCATGCTTTATTGTAAAGTAGAGGACTTGGAGAGCTCATTTAAGATGTTCTACTCATCCTGACCAAGCCCAGGAAGAAAAACATCAATAGTGCACAAGAGGAAAGAGTTACTTGCACCCATCAAAAAAGAAGAAAAATGGAACCAAAAATACACTCCTGTACACCAGTCAATCATCCCTACAGAAGGTTATAAGAGTTGACATAGAAGCTCCTAAGTACTGACACTAATTCCCCAGAACAAGACACTTTTGGTCATCTTTATATCCCCTGGAGATACCCTCCTAACCTCTAAGCAAGAGAAAAGGGATTGCTAGGGAGCCAGGTATGACTGCATCAGGCAAACAAGGACATGCTGAGCAGCACACTTTGCCAAGAATAGCAAAGAATGTGTTTTTACAATTAAAAGGTATGTTCCCTGTAAGGAGAGGAAGAAATACTGCTTTCTGTACTGCATTCGTATAGCAGCCCCTTACCAACTCGGCTTGTTGCACAGAAGTGCCTCACACAGTAAATACTCATTTGAAAATAGGACCAACACCATCCAGAGCTATGTTCTTGGTATGTATTTTGGCTTGCTTTAAAGTAAAGTAAAATAAAATAGCATATATTTAGCTTTAAAATGGCACATACTTGGCACAGTTTTGATGAATAGGAGTTTACCATGTGGATATTACTTTCTAGAGAAAATAGACTATTCAAAAGAAATAACAAGAGCAGGATGCTTTCTAATATGTTCCAAAAGTAGAGAAAACAAACACACACACACAGGCAAACAAACAAACAAACAAAGGACTTCGTTCTGCAAATACTTTCACATGTGAGAAAATGGCACTTTGCTGCCTTCACGCCAGTTGTTATTTCTGAAAGGAGGAGGACCGATTCCCTTCTGACAAGACTAAGATTAATGCCGTCTGAGTAACAGGTAGTCAAGTGACTTCTACAGACATAAAAAAACTTTTTCTTTTCTTTTCAAACTATTTATCATTAATACAGTAGAGGATTGGAATGACACACAGAGACATACATGGACACACACCCCTAATTTGTGCATTCAGCCAGTACAACACTATTGTAAAGGGTTGGGTCAACAAGATAGTCCCACAGATTTCACTGTTGCTGACAGTGACTTTGCAGGCCAAAACGGACATGAGGTTTTCTGTCACATATAGACTTGGTGAGGTAAGTTAGGGACTAGGTGGGAAATGAGCTGCTTAAAGAGGATTCCCTCCTGCATCACTACTGTTAACACAGCCAAGACCATTTTGACCAGCGTGTTATTCCTGCAGTACCTCCACATCCAACATAATCCTTATGAACCGTGTTAAAAGGTTATTTAGCATTTACTTTAGTATTCGGACTGAGCAATGCAGTCCTCAACTGGAAAATGCAATTGGAATCACTGGAGAATTATAAAGAGTATAGAAAGAAACAATTGCCAAGAACATTTATATTATGATTTCAAAGTCTAACCAAGCCTCTCCTCCATCAGTAGTGAAAACAAGGAGACAGGAGGAGAATAACAACAGAAGGGAGAAGAAGGAGAAGCAGCTGGAAGAAATAAGCAGGAAGCCCCAGAATGGAAACTCTCTTGGCAGGATGTGTGGAAAATAGACCCATATCCATAAAGCTGAATTGTATAAAATAATCCATTACCAAATAAAGATTTATATAATACACATATTTAAGCTTTGCTATTACCTTCTCTGCCCAAGTAAAGAAAAAAAAAAAAAGAAAAAAAAAAGAAAAAAAAAGAAAAAAAAAAGGACCTTTGATAGTTTGGATAATAGTCCAAATACGAAGGGTCAACTGAAATTTATTTTAAATTTTTTCTTCCTCTGCATGTGGTGCACTTGGTCTCTTGACCTTTTGCATATGAAGGACACAGTCTCACCTAAACACTCCTTGTTGGACAGAGTATGTGGGGCTTCTTAAAATCTCAGCATTGAGGTAACATCAGAAGTGGAAAGTGGGACCGGGTAGTGGGAAGTACAGGAAACAAAGCTAGGAGTATTCCAGAAAACTAACTAACTAACAAACAAAAAAATCTAGAACCAGAGTATTAAATCCGTTTCCAACATAAACCTGACCATGGCAAGTATCCTTATAATTACTGCTGAAGACACTTCAAGATACCTATAAAGCAGAGAAGCAAAAAGCTGCCATAAGCCATCTCTCCACAATTATCCTACGCTACCCAAAAATTAACTTGCAGTGTTCACACATGAAGCTGTACATGCATATCGTACAGCAGAGGCAGCCGCTTTACAATGTCTTAAAGACATGTTGTGATGAGGTACTGGCTCCTGTGGGCAAAAAATTAGGGAAGCCTAATTTAACTGAAGTGGATTTCATGTGTCCATCTCTGCAGCTGTTCATTGCCTCTGATAAATGCTTCAAGCATACTTTGTCAGTGTGCTAGTACACTGTAACAAATTACCTTGGTTGTTTCCCCGGTTTTCTCATCCTGAAAATTACAGTAATACTGAACTCTTTTGCAACCATTAGTTATCTACTATTTTTTTAAAACTACAGAAAAATGTGTATCACTTACTATTGAAAATACGTCAGCAAATATACATGTTATATTGGTTAGCATCGGAAGTACAATGGCCTAACTCCTCCTGGACAAAATTCCCTTTAACTGACCAAAGACAGAACTGTACGAGTCGGCAACAACTCAGAAGAACTGCAACAGAGTAAAGACGGAGAACTGCAACTGATGTTGAAGGGATAACATGTTTAGGTAGTGTCACGAATACAGATATTGAGATGATGCATAGCTGTCCACTGAAAACTGCTGAAATTGAAGGTGTAATCCAGAATGACCCAGAGCACTGAAAAGTAAACAGTCAGTTTGCATCCTTTCATGAGGGGGAAGCTATAGCCTGAAATCTAGAGTGGTACCTGTCCTGCAGTCCCTGGCTAACTCTCGTTATCATGAATGAACCATACTTAAGTTACTTTTCAATTCTAAGATATTACATGTGTTAGAGATGCGTAAGTCACCTTGCCAGTTTAGATGGATATTATCGCATCTGTTTACTGCTGGTAGACATTAAAAAGGAGTATGAAGACACAGCATTTTATTCTTGAACCATTTACACTCCTGTAAGTACTTAGGATCATAACTATTTATTTGGATGACAAAAAGAATTTCTCGTTTTTCTTCTTTTTTACTTCTTTCTATTTTCACTTCAGCTTTTTGCTGAACCGATAGAGCTGTAAAAACAGCCTCAGTCTTACAGAAGTTAGCAGCAATATTGTAACATAAGTTTATGCTGGAGAAAATTCATTAAAAGCAAAGATGACAGCTTGACATGCAGAGTTACAAGGCTGGCATGCAAAGAAAAAATTCATATTGTTATTGGGTATGGAATTCTCTAAGAGATAATAAATATGAAAACCTGCAATGACTTTTTAGGTCAGTCTCCTGAATATAACTAATACTGAGATATTCTGCAGTATCCCAAGCTGGGCTGCAATTTACAGTTATGCATAGGCATACTTCCCAACTCACCATACAGACAACACAAATAATAATCAGGATGTACAGAGGGATGTCAACTACGTGAAAAACAAAAGAAGTCTAGCAGAAAAGCAGCAATGGATGAGCATTAAAAAACTTGGATATTTTGTCTATTTTTCATAGCTAAATTTGCAGTTTTGTAGGGAGGGTTGGGAAGAGTAGGCTGTCTCTCACCCTCCAGGACTGTCATTCCCCCACAAAAGGTCAGGAGAAAGGCTGCTGACACATGGTGACACAGCCTCGCCTTGCCTTCAGAGCAGTATCAGTGACGAGAAATTCAGGAGTTCTGCCTGCCTCCAGTGAAACTGATTCATCTACCTAAGCATGTCTTTTCAAGTTGGAAAATCCAACATAACAGCGTTCGGAGAAAGGAAACTGGAGTCAATCGAGTCTCTGAAAGCTCTTGAGGGACAAACAACTCTCATTTTAAAGGAAATCTATGCGTAATACTATAAATCTATTTCAAATTCACCAACTATGAGTTTTTAAATTTAAAAACAGGAAGAAAAGTACAGTTTATATAATCACTGGTACATACAGCATTTGTACATATATACAGTCTAATGCATGTAATGTAACGCATGTAATGTAACCAGCTCTTGCTGTCTAGTTTCCCCAGTGGGTCCAGTGGTTACTCTACACACAAGATTGCATTATGATACAAGAGCATGGAAAAGCTGGTCTCTCAAATCATTCATTATTGTTTTAAACCTAGAAGCACAAAAGCTGGAAGAACGACATTTAAAAATGGGTAGAAGAAACAAGAAACAATAAAAGACACAAATGTTATTGAAATATTTGCTAAGGTGCAAACTTTTCTCTACATCATCTCGCCAGTAGAGCTTCTCTATCTCAGCTACAGTATATGCATGCTGGTATGGGATTATGTTCTTTGCATTATGGCTAGTTAAATATTTCTCAAAAGTTAATCCACTTTGAAATTTATTAAGCAGTAAAAGTAAAATTCTATTAACCTTAATGGGATTTACACGAGGGAATTCACACTTAATATGGATGCAACACTGATGCTTAAAACTGTTGCCAGGAAAAGAAGACAGGCTTAGAGAAGTTAAAGCCATCACATTTTCTATTTATGTAGTCCTTCACAAGGGTAATCCTCTGTATATTAAGGAGACAAGAAAATGCCACAGACTGGTTAGTATTTAAGCTTCTCAGATGCCAAGTGAGATAGCTGCCTGTGCCAATAAAGGGTGGTCTTATTGTTGTGGGACTAATAAACATTGTTAGAAGGATGGGAAGGCATTATCTTTGGTTTTCTTATGGGTCCTGAAAGTGCTATTGCTCACATTTTCTACTGTATAATGCTGTACAGTAACAACACTGTTGGAATATGTTCCCTGTAATATAATATACATGTAATTCAATGAATACAAATTCACATTCTCCCTGTACCAGCCATTCCTCATAACCAAAATAAAGTAAAACTCCTCAGATTTTTCTCCAGAGATTGTCCATCTCCATTGTTTTCAGGGTAAAATTATTTGTTTGGTTGCCTCTAAATCATCTAGTTAACATGTGGGATATAATTGACTTCATTTGGGAAGGCTGAGTGAGCTCTGAGCATGTGATCCTGAATTCAGTGGTCCTTACCAAGAAGAAATTTACCCAATGTAATCCAAAATGTAAGATTGCTGAAGAGCTGAGATTTCACTAGGAGGGATCCAGGAGGTCCTGAGTTTTGTCCACAGGGGACCACTTAATGGTCAGATTGAGGGCTGCACAGAAAAGCATAAGGGACCCTGAGGTTTGGGCCCCCACCATGTGCCCCAAAGGAGTGGCATTTGGTGCAGACCCTACCACAGCTTCTCCCTACCAGCAGAAGGCAGCAGAAGCCAGAGAGCATTTGGCTCCCACAGGTATAACTGCAGGGCTACCTCAGCTTTCAGGCTTTGTGGGATCACACACACCACCTGCAACAAGCAGTTAACTCTGCTGATGATGGCAACCATTTAGAAGTTACCCTGATGGTGGTTTCATGGGTTTCAGCTGGCATGTCAGCCCCATTTTGGGTACCCAGGTGGTAGAGAGGTTGAATTATTTGTCCAGGCACTCCGTCCTGAGAGTACATTTCACTCAAAGCAAGTCATGTTACCCAGGTGGTATCCTACCCTAACAGTCTTAAATACAAGCCCCAACAAAAACATTTATAATACTGAGGTCTAATATTCTACAGAATAAAATAAAATAAAATAAAATAAAATAAATAAAATAAAATAAAATAAAATAAAATAAAATAAAATAAAATAAAATAAAATAAATAACACATTTGGAACAATCATGAAAGAATTAGAAAAAAGACAATCTTGTATAAGTTAGTAGAAACATCTCAGACTTCACAAGGTTGACAAATTTGAATACCCTGACCTAAAAGTAGCAGCCTGAAACAAAGCTACTGAAATCGTGCTGTAATACAAATCAGCTTGTTCTTTTAAAATAAACCATATTGTAAGTGCACTTGGATATCCTGACAATAACACGCAGTCTAAAATGATGAAAAAGAATCACTTATTTTCTTATTCTGCTTTTCTTTCATCAGGATTTAAATATTCTCATGTTTTTAGCATCTTTCCCTTCTCTGATAAAGCAACGCCGATACACTAACAACAACATAAAGCTGTCTAATATATATGGATTTGCATCTAAAAGACTGGTTTGTTATTCCATTCGTGTCGTTCTGCCCAGAACTGTTTTGAAGAAGGCCATTTTAAAGCCAGTAAAGACGAGTTCCTCTCCGAGAAGCATGATCTGCTGTGTCAACATTCTTCATTAGATAAGATAAACTACGCAAAAATCTGAAAATTAAATTAGACAGCGCAGAGATGAATTTAATGGTAACTATCTTCTGAACATAGAGATAATTTGATTTTGGTCTTACAGTAAGCTTTCTCATACAAAGAATCAGAGCCAAGCTACATACTGTGAAACTAAGCCTGGATCTTTTCTTGCTAGGCAGCTAGAGGGTTCATCTGCAAGGGCATTTGGGTTTGAAGATCTGGGGATCCTGTATTCTGGACTGCATTCTCCTTTCCATCACATAATTGTAATAATAGAGTGATAAAGTGATTCGTCTTTACATGTGTGTGCCAGGAGCCTTGAAATGTTGATTGATTTTGGTCACAGCAACTGATCTTCCTAGCAAAAGAACAGGGAGAACAGGAAGAAAGTCCTGAGCCAATCTTTTAATAAAGTATCTGAGATCGCACTGGATAGGTACCCAAACCTTCACTGGAAAAAACACTTGATATAGCACAAAATATAACAGATTTTTTTCATAAGCCCACCAAACTTAACAGAGCCTTTCCCTGACATTTAAAACCAGAGGATCAGGATCATAGCAGCTTGTCAGACCAGTAGGGACTTGGCGCCTGTCAGCATTGCAGCACGCCAACATGTGCCAACAAAGAGATATGTCTGGGCATGAACCCTCCAATGGCTTCGGTACTGTCAATGCAAAACATGGCAGCCTCTCAGCAGAGCACAAATGCACTTGCTGATGGCTTAGATTGCATGGGCAGGGCAAATGCTTGTGCAGTGAGTGAGGTTTCCATTCACTTGCTGCTCTCACAGATGAGCATTCAGGTTTTCCCACCAAGGTCACATCGAACTTAGACCCCCCCATTGGATATGAACAGTGAGTTCACCATTGCTATACTCTCCAACAACCAGGGCTTACAACTAGTGTCCTTTTGATGACTGCACACCTATCTAGTTAGGAAACACAGAGGAGCCATCCCACAGACCTTTCTCTTGAACCCACTACCACACAGGGTGAGAAAACTGAGTACCTCTGAACATTCACACTCACAGTCCACTGAACTTCACGCTAAGATCACTGAAACAAACATTGCATTGCTCATCTTGTATTTGCATTTTTTTTTTGTAGTGATATTGAGGGGTATTTTACTTTCAAATGCTATCTGTCTCGAATTAATGAGGATAAGAAGCACGCAGTACATTGCTACATATTTTCAGTAGCCCTTATGTTGTTTTCACCCTGTGAATGTTCTTGAGGGGAAATATACCACTAAAAAAGACATATATGAAAGCAAAAAGTAGTTATACTGAGTTCTCTCTCCCTTCCTACTCATATATCTGTCTTTGTTCTCTCTGCAAAGTATCCACATGGCCTGATGGGCCACATGAGAAAGGATAGAGAGAAATATATTGAGTGAGAAAAAAATAAATTTAAAAGGTTTATTTCCCTTAAAAAATGTGCAGCAGACAGAGAACAGATAGCATAATTCTTTCCTAATATTCTAAATTCTTTACCATTCCCAATCATATTCAGTAAGGACACAGGCACTGCATCTGTACTTCCTTGCTAATTTGTCATCTACACCAGGCTCCAGAACCCAGATTCCCCATATCAGGCATCAATCTGTATCAACACACACACAGTCATAATTCCTTGCTATGAAAACCCACACACCAGGAAATGGAAGTGCAAACGGGTTTGTGCACATGGATGCAGGAATTCAGAAGCCCAGTAATACAGACAAGCACAAACGGCACATATGCAGGCTGATTGCCCAAGACCAGTTTATCTTCTGCTTTTTTTCTCAATTCCCTAGACATCTTTATACATATATATATGTATGTATATACATACACATGCACACATATGTAAGTATGTGTAAGTAATATACAATCTTCTCTTTTCAAGTCTGTACCTATATTATCCTCAAATATACAATTAAATTATTATAAGCTTCACTGCATTATTTAAAATACTACTTATAAGTTTTGATACATTTCATTGCATCTCTTTTTAAATAAATTCATAAAAATATTTTAATATATCATTGGTATTAATCTTAGTTGAATATTCAGCCTTAATTGAATTAATATTTAACAGATTCTTGCAATCTGTCCAAGTCCTTTTGCTGCAGAACAATCTCTTTCTACTGCAGCAGCTGAAGCAAGAATTCCTTGAAGTTTGAGAAACTGACAAAATTTCACAACAGAATATTAGATCACGTCCTCACAAAACGCTTCTGAAACATGCAAACATACCCACACATCTGGGAAGCTATTGCTGTAAAATTTCTCTCCTGCAAGTAATCCTTACTCAGCCTTTAGTCAAACTCCAACCATTCAACAGAGCTTGTAATTTCCTGAAAAGTCAACATTTTCTTTCAGAGAAAGTGGTCACTGAGTCAAGTGATGAAATAGAAATGCAGCAATAAAGATGCTAAATCAAGAATTTAAGAGAGAATGCATATTGCTCAATTAAATCCCTTTGCAATTTTTCCATTTGTCCAATATATATTTTTGAATAATTTTTATATCTAGAAGCAAATAACTTCTTAACAATTAAAAGCCAGTGCATCACTGGCAGCAAAAACATCTTTTGTCCTATAATGATTTACTTTTTTATCAATGTGTGAATCTTGGGAAAACAACACTTCAGTCTCCTGTCAATATGGGTCCTATCAGGACCCACGGACTGCTTTATGCCCAGTTAGCTTCAGTATTCTCTAACCCGATCTTCTTTCACCAAGTGCATGTCCCCATCATGCTGCCTTGTAGGCACTTCCTTGCTTACATGCAAATGCTTGAGATGAGCGTTGGAGGTGACCCTGTTTTGCTGATTAGGTGTTCCCACATTCACATCACCCCAGGCCCTTGCAGAAGACCCAAGCAGCACAGTACAGCCATGTCTCAGCTGCTCTAGCCCTTTATCTACACAGGACCTGAGTCAAAAGTCCCAAAGCCTCTGGTAAAGCCTTTGCCAAACTATTTCCAGGACCTACCCAAAACAGACATCTTACTACCACATTTCAGAGCTCTACCCTGTTCGCAGTAGTCATTGAATCTTTGCAATAAAACCTCTGAATACCCATATGTGGCAAGCATTTGCTGTTTACATAGCCATTAGCCAATCTTTCCAGAAGATTTCTTTCTTGCATGCCGTTTTCTTACTTGGGTTACAAGTGCAAAAAACAGAGGCCTGTAGTAATATGTTTTAATAGGCAAAAACTCAAACATGAAGTCACAGCCACAATTTTTTCAGATGTGCTTTTCACTGTAGTCTTAGGGCAACAGAAAAAGCTATTTTTTCCTGCTTTCATCATTAGTTTTAGTTTCAAATTTCTTTTTTCAGGCTGATTTCTACATTGAAAGCAAGATTTAATCAAGAATTACATAGCTTAAGACTGCTTTGCAGAGCTTTGATTGATTGAGTCAGACTTCCTTTAGTCATATGACAAATGAATGGAATAAAGGATGAGCAGTCTCCCTGTCTGATCCCTCCATGCTCTGTGATGTTCACTCCAGCCTTAGCAAAACTGCTTTTTAAGATCAGCCTAAAAATACAGGTCAGAGCCTCTCACAACCCACTGTATCAAAGGAATATGCAAATCTTTCCTTGTTCCATATTCTCCTCAGCCTCCCACTACAATTATTAAATTACAGGGTATTAATAGAAACTAAATAAAGCACTCTGAAAAGATGAATTCCAAAGATGCAAAATTCAAATGCCAAATAGAGAGCAATTAGGTTCTTAAATAATTCTTATCACATTTCATGCTAATATTAGCACTTCCAAAAAACAATAGAAAACTGCAATATTCTCAGAGACGCTCAATTGAAACAGCAGAGTAAGGCATAGAGAAAGAATCTTGATTTCTTATATTTTGATGTTATGCACAAATAACATTTATCTCCAGCTACAATAGTAAAAATCATTTTGCTCTCTAGAAAGAATTCATAATATTTATATGATAATACCAAGAAAAAATTGTGGTTTTGTTTTCCGAACCAACGCAATAGCAAAAATGAGGCTGTTCTGCTTAGATTTTTCAGAGAACTCAAATTAGCACAAACTTTTACTTAATTGGGCTCTTCAAATAAGTATGCAGCAATGAGCATTAATCTCTCCTCATTGCTTTTTAAAACCTTTATGTCTATCCAGGTCCCATAGCCTTACAGATTTTAATGGTCTTAATGAAGAAAAAGAGCACTGTTATTCAATTTGACTCAAGCAGATCTCCATTCAGAATGACATTGTCGCCATTCACAATGCTATTGTTAGAGTCGTGTCATCCTTTCTATTTTAAACCTTGTTTTCCAGGAGTTTTTAACCTGCCAGTAATTTTTCTTCCTTGAGTCTGTAGGCAAGCAAAGTTGATCAGTTGGTCAGTCAGTCAGTCAGTCTGTCTGTCTATTACCTACACATATAATCTACACTCCTGCAGTACACATTGCTGACTGACAGAATCATCCATTCGAGAATCATCTACTCGAGTATCACTTCACAGACCTCAAAATCACTGTTTTTTTAAGAAGAGGAGTTTGGCAAATGATTTACTGACAATACAGTCAAATTCATTTTGATTTCCTGATGACTAAAAGAACCTAATCGAATATTTGCAGGACTGAGGTTTAAATATTTGCTTCTTATTGCTTGTGGTTCTTTGCATGTAACAGATCTCGAGGACCCTTCTCACACAGAACAGGTATATATAACAAGGCATTGCAGGCTAAGCAGACATCCTGCTTCTATCATTATTTAATATCTTATAATGTATTATGTAAGTTTACCACATTTGATGCATATGCTATACTGGAGATGACTGCATACCAGAGCAAGTTTGTGAAATTTAAGTTTACATTTTGCACATCTGTAAATGTACAAAGGGCCAAATCATCATGTTCAGATTGCCAGGTTAGATCAAGGAAGGTAAATGGAAAACAGGTCCCCTCCTTGATGCTGAGTGAAAGCCACTGTGCTTCAGGAAGAAATGCAGGATGTGAGGTCCCCAGTCTGTGTAAGTATCATTTCTCATATATCTTCTTCCTTTTGTGCATGGTCTTGCAGGCAGCCACAGGAAACTGAGGCTTTTTACTGCAGCAAGTCTGTGCACCATCTTCATCGACATAAATGTACCATCTTCCTCTTTTCACATTAGAACTGCACTGGCTGCAGAGACAGGGGATCCTCGGTGATTGTGGACGCCTAATTAGCCCCCCCCTCCCTCGCTTTCCCCTCCCAAAGGACATCAACACATCTACAACACAGCTCAGCTCTCACACCTTCTACATCCTACACTCCCACAGGATTTTCTTCAGCAAACCCAAACAGCCCATCTGCCTCGCATGTGGTTGGAATGCAAAGCTCATTTTCGTTTCATAAATCTGATCACACTACTGTTGCTCCTACATATTAATGGTGCTACAACAGCTGCCTTGGATTTAAATCTCCTTTACTTCCATGTGCTGTACTGGTAACCATAAAGGAGATTTTTGACTTTCTAAGTGATGTGATCCAAACCAGGAGTTGAGCATAACCTGGAGTTACATGCCATCTCAGCATGACATAAAATACTTGCTCTAGGGTACAGAGTTTGCAATAACATACATGAAAAACTGTCTGGAGCAAGAATGAAACTTGGGTATTAGCTGAGCATCATTAGCTATCTATGCAGGTCTCAGAGAAAAAAAAATAGTGGAAGAAAAAATCTAGAAGAAAACTATTGCTTTCTAAATGCTGGACCAACTGCTTGGAAAAAATGGAAGGTGAAAGGAACAGATGGTTCTCTCTCAGACCAGGGAAGACTGAAGGGAGACAGTAGGATTGAGAGTTAGTGAAAAAAACTGTTATCTGAATTCTACTTCCTTTTTCTTCCTTTTCTTTCCCTCTTCTCTCTGACAAACAAAACAATACAAGTTTGCAATAACTGGTATGACTGCAGAAGTCACTGAAAGATTATCAGAGGCTGGAGAAAAAGCTCTTAGCCCTTGAAAAGCTACATTCACAGAGCCATGTTTGATACACTCAAAATGCCCAGTAAGTGAAAATCAATTTCTGGAAGAAAACAATTACATATCGTTTGAGGCTAGATCCCTACTCTGGACCTAACATCAAAGGTCAGATTAGGTATCGACTTATGTATTCTCCTTCAAGACATGTGAAATGGAGATTTAAATAATCTCTTCTTCACTGATAAGAGTACTAAATAGCAGATAGCAAATACATCAGCCGTTTCTGAATACATATCTGTACAAATTACGTACATTTATGAAGACGGCTGATTTGATTTTCTAATCAGAAATTATTTAACATGTTTTCTTGCTCTAAAAGGTGATCATTTTAAGACCACCACTGCAGAAGTGAAAATTTCCCATTAACTAGCTGGCAGTACAGTCAGAATATGCTTTGAGCTGACTAGATGTATTATCACCTGTCAGCTATTTAGAGCTCCTATTAAGTTAGCAGATAGACCCACAATGAGTTGGGGAAAACTACATCTGTTTCCAGACATCAGGCTGACATTTCCTGGAAAGAAAATGCCCCACCTGTTCACTGTAGTCTTTGGAGCTGCCAATAGGGCAAGCAGACATCATTTGCAGGATAACCAACTGAAAACAGATTAGTGATTATTAAAACTTTGCCACTACATTATTAACTGCAGTACGTTAGTCAAGACTGGAAACATTTGTATTAAATATGGCACCTGTTGGAGACTATTCAAGAGAGCAAATCAGGTACAGGAATAAAGCCAGTAGCAATAACGCTGGGGAAAAAGGTTCTTCAATTAAATGAAACCCTGTTTTCTTAGTATTTTGACTGGAAACTGCATCCACGTTGATGCTGAGCACTTTTTTATAATATGGCCAATGTTTTATTGATCTATATGTCTATTAATCCCAGAGCCTGGCTTTATGGGATGTAGCAATGAAAATAACTGCAAGTATGAAGCTTCTTTTGTTTCTGTGGATAATTCGTCATATGCATCAGTTGCTATTGAGATATCATTGGGAGCTGAACCATTCCAATCACTAAGATCACTGTTTCAAATTTCATAATTTGAATTATAACTTCTGAAATGTCTTTCCTGCTGTTAAATAAGGAGTTTGCTAAGCAACACTTCAGCATTTCTTTTTGTGATTGAAACCCTGATAGCAGTTATAAACACTAGAAAGTGGAAGTAGAAAGTGGGAAGTAGAAGATATTCAGCAATCTAATTCCCCTTGTATTCAAAATTTTCACTGGCATCAAGTAAAACAGATGCAACAGATATTTTGCCTATAATATCAAAAAGCAAATCCAAGAAGGCTTTTCAGTGGTATTGTAAAGTGTGTAGTTTTCATTGATTTCTAAGATGGACAACTCATTCACTAAATATTTTGTATATTTTTCAACAATTAAATGTTTACAAATTACATGAAAACATTAACATATTAATGAAAACTAGCACACTAACAAGTTAGATCAGGCAAAAAAGAATATAATGTGTGCAATAATAAACAGTGAATATGTTCCAAAAGCCAAGAAAGTAGGATTTAAAGAATTTCTAGTTTCATTAAAAATTACTCAGTTTGAGAAATCAATCTTGCCAATGGATTTCACATTCTAAGGACTACAAGTACAAATCACTGATTTGACAGCACTGAATTTTTTTTGACAGAACACACAAAGCTATATTTGTGTTTAGTTAATTTTAAAAGTGTTTTTTTTTTTTAAAAAACAAAAAGCCTCCCCAGTACAATTACTTTTCCCCCAGAAAACCTCACACTAGCCTTGCTTTGGTTACAATTACCAGAAGATTGCAAGCTATCTCCATATATCTATCCAGGAAGGGGAGACAATAATTGTAATCTTAAAAAAAAAAAAATGTTACTCAGATTCACCATTCTGAATCTGATGCTCTTCATCTGTAATATTACAATTTTAATTTCTAATGGATCTGATTTCAGTGTTACGCTTGTATCATTCCCAAAAGAATTCTGAAATACAGCTCTTCTTGCTGTGGAATTCCAAAGCTTTTAAGTTATTAAAATTGTATGTCTTTGTATACTTCTATACATGTAATACAGTGCAGTAATTTTTTTTGAGGCTGTTATGGTCCTCTGAAATCAAGGCTTTGTTGCAACCACTAAAGTCAGAGCTAAGTGCCTTTTAGAATTTACTCAGGTTCTTCTTCTGCTATCTACCCTGGACTGGGAGAAATACTAGGAAATCTGTTGAGTTATTGATTGTATCACAATGCCAGTAATTGCCAAATGTTTAAACTTAAACTTTCCATTTGCATGTATTGTTTTAATATGGGACTAAATGATAACATGGTCTTCCTGTTCTACTAGTTCTTCATGAAGAACTGCATGCATTTTATTATTCCATATGAATTATGAAATCCAAGTGAGCTCAAATGGTAGGAAAGAACTATGACAAATCCCACATTGTTTGCAAGCATTTCTAATGAATGGGACAATTTCATTATCTTTCCTGTTCAGGAGATGAACTTAATGCTATGTTCTTATAACTGAACACTACCTATCTGGCATTCCTGTTAATTTGCAAGCAAAAGTGATTTTCACTTATTATTTTATAGCACAGATTTCTGCATCTAAGTGTTGGGACACAAAATACCTCCAGAGCATTTGCAGAGTTGGACAAATATTTCCTGTTCTGCAATGAAGTCATCAGGATGATTTTTCCCAGAATCCCTATCTTAAGGGCAGAATTCCCGCTAGGTTCATACTCAAATTCTTTATGATCTCTTTGTGAGATGCTTGCAGCCCTTTAAGAAGCCTTTGGGTTGATAAACAAAGGCTAACTTGACTCTGGACTGCAATTAGGACTCATGTTTTTACCCCAATATGGCTCATGAGTAAGACATACTCCATTTAACCATATAACTGCAAATAAAAATATCTCTTTTTATGATACTATTTGATTGTAATTCCTTAGAAAGGAGTATATCTTACTTCATGATAAGCAGCAAATGACAGTCGAGTAATAAATAGTAGTTAAGAAAAGAATAAATATTTTTGGCTGTTATCTTTGGTATTTTTAAAATTTGTCTTGGTTCACAATGAAATAATGATACTCCGGTTCAGCAGAACTTTAAAACAGTGACAGCTTGATTAAAATTTTTCTTTTTTATTTTGAAAGGTTTGAAATTTGTATTTCAACTACTTTGAAGGAGATTTTGAAACAAAAAAGTATCACTGTAAAATACTGACATCTTTCATTCAGAGGGTGCTGAAAAAAAGGATGCTGACTACTTCAGGCAAAAATAAAAATATTCCCAAAAGCAGTATCTGCTCTTTCCTTTTTATTATTTGATTAAATATAAATATCAATAATTATACCTATAACATTCACATATAGATATATTTATATACAAATGCATATAAGTGTGTATGCTTATATATGGATACAATTCTATTTCTCATGATCAAATTATTTTGGAAAACTTCTTAGAAGACACATTTCAAAAACTGCAAAAAAAAATGTTATACTATTCCTCAAAAATTACAATGAATTAAGCTTTACATTTTGGAAACATAAGTTTAGTTTAGTAGATGCAGAACAGTTTAGAAATTATCTTAAATGTGCATTTTGAGGATTCTGGATAATCCTAGTATATGTGAAAATGGTTCAAGGTTGACACCGTGAATGCACCAGCAAAATAACATGAGTACTTGGTGATGTTTTTCCATAATTCTAACTTGGGCATGTCTCTGCATCTTCTAAGCAAACTTTCAGATGACCATGCTTGAATAATGCAAAGCCTATTTGAAAGTCAATATGAAGTCTTCATGCTCTGTTACTTGTGTTTCAGTGGGCCCAGTTAATCAAATCAGGAAACAGAAATAGAACTGTGAGATTTAATTGACTAGTCACAAACATGCATATGGGTCAGATTTCAAACCCCGACTTTGCAATGTGATGGATGAAATTTTAGAAAACTGCAGTTACTCCAAGAACCTCTTAAAAACAAAACTACACCAGAGTTGGCTTCTTTAAAAATGCTGGATATATTTCATTACTAAATGATCAGTAATCCAAGTGCCACATTCACATCACAGAATCGTATAAAAATGGACTGGAAGGGATCTGACATCTCCCTTTTGCCTTCTTCTAAAGACATTTCAAACAACCTATTTTTTACTTTTCATGAAATAAAATTCTTCTTTTCTAAGCAGTCAAGCTGTCATTTCCAATATTTTAAAAGGCTTTTTAGGCCGAATTTTACTTCAGATTCCTTTGATAACCAGCACAGCTAGAGAAACTAAGGTGGGCTATAAAGTGAAATGCCACACAGTAAAAGAGCCACAATTGTCACCTTAAGTGAGACACTGAGATGCAACTACGTTATCTAAATCTTTTACAAACACTTATGTTGATGTGCAGCTTTCCTGTCTCACTGCATACCCTGCAAACATTTACAAAATAAAGGCCTTTCAGTATAGTTTTGAGCTTTCATCTGTGAGTCCGAGTGCTGCATTCCCATATGCTTTTGAGAGACAGCTTTACAATCCCCCAAACTATAGCAAGTCATACTGCCAGGCTAAAACAGCGGAAGAAGCAGCTTTGCAGAAATGCAAAGGAAAAAATACAAACATACAGTAGATATTGCTAGGCCTAGCCCATTGGGCATATATTGTTGGTCACAGCATGGATTTGACACTGTGGGATATATTTACAGCATGGGGTATGGAGAACTACACACACAAACAATCGTGAGAACAGTGTATTTATTCTTATGTGAAATGCATTGAAAATTGACCCTGTTGGGATGTAAATGAGGAATTGGATTGTTGTGGAAATTCTACTGGTTCATGTGCTTTTGAAATGTTGAATTTTCTTTTAAAGGGATCAAAAGTGTCTTTGAGTCACAACAGTCAAAGATGGCAAAGACCACATATTGCTCTAATTCTGTTCTTCAAGACATCTTGCAGAGATTAATGCTTGAAAGATATTATTAGAACTTTTTATTCCTTTACCCCAAACTGACACCATATGAAAAGCTTGCTATGATAGCTCTTCAATATTGTCTCTTTTTATTTTCGAAGCTATACCATGTAAATTAAACTGGGAAAATCACATCAAAGCAAAACGAAAGAGCTAATATGCACTACATACAAAAATTTAAACACCTGCCATATCCTCTCTTGCCTAGGTAGTAGAATAATCACTCTACCCCTTGAATCATGAGTGCTTTAGCCTTCCATTTTGCCTTCCTTCTTTCCTGCTTCTTTCTTTCCCCATGGAATTGCTGAGTCTATGTTTATGAAGCTCCTTCTGAAGTATAGGATAAGAGTGAACAGTATTACAATGCTCCTAATTGGTAGGACATAGTACTTTCAGTGCTTTTTTATCACAGTTTAGTCTAGCAGTGGAAGGAGTTGACGGATTTGTGTCTATCTGAATATTGTTGGGAAACCATCCCTTGCAGAGACTCCTTACACCCATGAGAAAGCTAGCGATGAGAAAACAGGCTACTTAAGGCATACACCAGAAGGTTGTAAGGGACTGATCTAAACCACCACTGTAGATTTCCATTGACTTCCTGAGACTCTGAAGATAAACACTGTGTTTCTGAATTAGTTTCTCAAGGAAGAGATTATCTTCACAAACCTTTTACAACCTTACACCTCCACTCAAATTAACCACACTAAGTCCATTGCCATGCTATCAATATTAATAGTTTCAACTTATATTCATTTCTAGCAAGCACAGTAATGTTAAGTTTTTGTGGTATTATTTCTTTATTGCAGTAAAACATTGAAAAAAAAATACTTTACTGAAAACAAAAACAAAACAAAACACATCTTTGCTCCATAGAGGAGCAAGACTTCTGTAACAGATAAAGTAAAAAAAAAAAAAAAGGTGTCCTTCCTTTAACTATCAGAAGGAAATATTGTACCACAAGCCTCACCGAGAAAAGCTAACTTTATGTCGTCGTTAATAGCATTATACTGCTTAGCATTTAATAAAATTGCTCACGCAGCAAATTGAAAGTATTGCTCAATCACCCATACTATTATTCAAATAAGGAGGTTCCTTCACCTAAAAGCAATTCAAAAAAGTGAGTTTGAAATATTATCCCGTTCTCATATATTGAAACTGGGATATGTGGAAAGTTGAAATGTTTGAAAAACTTACCACAGTGACAAAATTGAATGTGAATTAAACCTTGATGCCCTGACTTTTTAATCAGTAAAGCAATCTGAATACAAAAGCTGGCAAATAAATTGAGTAGGAAGATGCATTTTTATATAGTTATTTTTCCAATGGGAAATGAGTATTATCTTCCATTTTCCAGTTAAAAAATGCAGTGAAGATTACTCATGCTTAAAAGAGATGTTAGCACACTACTTACTGGTAATGTAGGAGCAATAATAGTTGATATAAGTGCAGAAGTTTTATGAAAACATGCCTTGTATATCAATGATATGAACAAAACTATTGTATTTCAAAAAGGGTTTAAAAGCTTAATTCCTGCTTATTTAAGCACACGTAGAATTTTTATACTTAGATTAGAAATTCACAGCACACTGCACCAGAATCTGTAATTTACATATACAGCGTAAATGTATGCCTGTGGGAACTTCCACATTTGAATTAAATACAATCACAGTTCAGGGATTATTTCTCTCAGATTAGATCTCTGCCAGATAGCAAAAGGCCTTTCAATAGATGAGTTGGGAAGTGGTTTTCAATGTTTCTTAATTACTTGCGGAATGCTTGACGCATCTCAGAAGCCACAGAAACAGACACAGTAAGCAAAAAAGGGGTGTATGTATCTTGCTGTGTTTATGAGTATTAATGGTGGAACACAATAAATTTGCAGGGCTATCCAGAGCTAAAATGCTTATTGGAAGAGGAGTCTCTGTGCTACAGAAAGTCCTCCTTCAATAGACTAATCTCTTCTCAAGGCAACTACTGCATCACTCTTGTCAACCAGTTTAATAACTGCTGTAACTCAAGAAGATGCAATACTCCGGTCACTGATCAAAACAACTCAAAAGCCCTCCAGAGGTAGATCTTACCATATACATCATAATCTCATTTGAAGATCTATTTTTGTCTCCTCTACTATTCTTGTCTGTATTATAATCAAAATCTGACAAACCAGTATGCTACCAAAGATCTGAATAAACAAATTAAAATAAAAGTCATTATCTAGAATATTGACTACCATGAGGAGAGCATTTAAATATTTCAGGCCTTGGCAGACTTAAGTAATCTTACACAAATGGCACCTGTCTACAAGTGTTGTAAACCAGCCTTGCTGCATTAATGTCAATGGATTTATAACCATTTCTTGAAGACAGGTATCCTGCTCAAAGAAAGTATAATTCAGCATATTACAGTACCAGTTCAAGCATAGTTAAAGAGACTGTTAATGAAACAATAGAAATGGGGAAGAGCCTTTGCACATTTTCCTTAAATGTACCCGTATACTTGCAGGTAAAAAGAATAATCCTTTTATATTTCATTTTCAACCCAAGGCTTACAGCTGTTAGAGTCATGAATTATTACTTATGAAAATACAATTATGAAGAATTACAGTTAGTTTAAAAACAGATCCCGCAACTTAAGGTTTGAGTGAGACTGAAAGTATTTTTTGAATAATAATTTCTTCAACACAGCGGCTGTCACGGGGAACCTTGTGATAAGTGATAGAAGAAGGAGACTGTCTTGTTATAACATCAAAGATGAGCACTACTGTCTTAGTTTCAATCCAGTGTTCCTTTTCCTCTGAATGCAATGCAAGAACACAGAATTGTCTGGACAAAGGATGGCTTCTACTCACCTCCTCCTTCACTTATTTCTTCTGTCCATCCATCTTCTGACTTATATATACATTTTAAACATAACGTGTGCTTGCAGAGCTGAACACTTTTCTGTCAGTGTCCTTAAATTCCACTTCTTTGTGCAACCTACAGAGTGCTACAGAGTGCTGTCTTTGGGCCAAAACCCTAGGAATAGGTTTAGAGTCTAAATGTACCACAGGAAATTCCCTTGAAGGTGTGGGAGCAAATTGGCCTTCAATTTCTAACATACAGCTTGGCTGCTGTTACTTATTAAAGTAAGGAGAAAGGGCATAAGAAGTGTGAAACATAGAGCATTTAGTACATTTAGTATACAGAATTTTACTCTATTTTCTCTGACTCCAAGCTTGTTATGAGGAAAACTCTCCTCACTCTGACATGAAAGAACAACAACAAAAAAAAACTCTCTCCTGCTCACACAGCCCTTGACTGCAATCATCATCCGTTTCTCAGTGGCATCATGCACTGAGACAAACAAGTGCATCTACTTGGACTTTGCTGTGGCACTGTAGCCTTAATGCTAGCATAGCCCAGAGAGGCATGGTTCTCTCCTCTAACCCCTCTTCAGCACAGGCATTATGAATTCTTTTTGAATGTCTAGATTCACTTGCCTGTAAATGTGGAGCTCCTCTGCTTACCTTCTAAGGCAAAAGTGGCAGAGAAACAGGCTTGTCCCTGAATTTGAACCTTCAAAGAAATATCAACTTAACATACCCTTTTTAATATTAACACACATGGAAAAAAAGTTACAGGTTAAGTGTGATGCTCAGTTGCCAAGTTAGTAGAGTTGCCAAGTTAGTAGATTTTGTCTTGGAAACTCCTAAAAATCAGGAATTTGAGCTAATTCTATGGAAAGCAAATAAGTAAACGAAATCAGTTTTATAAAAACATACAACAGTTTTTCAGCTGAGGATGATGTAGAGTAGGGGGGCATATTTTTCTGGAGATGTATGTGCTATACATACAATACTAATTCTAATAGATGATGCAGAAGGTACAACACCATCATGCCCTTCATTACATTCATATCCTTCTGAGGGGTTGGAATTTTTACCTGATTTCTTGGATCCAACTTTTCCATCCAGCAGAGGGTGCAGCCATGGTAGTGGCACTATAACTACGTTTTTCACTTTTGCACCAAGGGGAGGAAATAATGTGAAAGCCATTTCAATTGCTTGATGCTTTTTGATGCTTCTTACAGCAGCTGTGGAAGCTGAAGAAAAGCAAAAAAAAAAAGTATAACGACCAACATATTTCTTCTGATACATATATGCAATTGACATTCACAGTAATAACTCATACAGATAGATTTCTTTTTATGACTTTGTTAAAACACGTCAGGATGGAACTGTGAACTTCTGCAAGTTAAAAGGTTGAGATATATATAGATTTATAGGCTGTGCAGCTGCTGGATATGATTAAAAACCAGGACAAAGGTGCCAGTTTGGAAAGACTTAATTGATTATTGTTCTAATACTTCAGCTAGTTCAATATGTAGATATATTCTATAATGGCACTCACTAAATAAAATGGTTCAACCTTTTCTGAGTAGAGTCCAGTGATAAGCATGACTAAGATTCTCAAAGGCATTCAAAACTTAATGGAAGATGAATGTGTAATTATTCTTCAGCCCCTTTGAAAATCCCAGACTCAATACTTACTGTTTATTGATCACAAACTGTAGCACACCTTAAGTTAGAACATTAAATTACATGGTAGAATGAAATATTTATTAACAGTACCCTATTAAAAACCAGAAAGAGTGAAACTTCAGGTAAGAAATTATTCTCATCACAGTTTTGACACTGATCTTCAACAGCACCTGATCATAACAAATTTGAAAAAATGGAACAACTCTGACGTGAAAAAGGGAGTCCAATCTTGCAAGCATATCGCATGCATGTACTTACACCGCACTCAGGAGGTGTGAGTCCTCATGAGACAAAGGAGCTCACATATGGAAAGCTCGCTTCCTGGTTGCAGGAGCAGTTAATGTAATGCAAATTTCTGTATATTACCTTTCTGTGTCAGTAATTAGAACAGCCAGTCTAGAAGCCTTTTTTTTTTTTTTTTTTTTTTTTTTTTGAGGGGGTGGATAGTTTTCCATCCTGATTAACACCAAATACAACCCATGTCCAGGATGACACTCAGGGTAAGAATATCTGTTGCATCCTTTAGAAAAGGGCAATGAGCCATATGTCTTACAGCATGGCATTGTTAATAACTGAGACTGCTAGCAATTTGGCTTATATCTGAAACTACATCTGTAGGTGAAAGGATCTATATTACACATGGAATAAATTTCAAGGCCAACTCAGAACTGAACTTTCAATGTTTTGCTGCTACAGTTCAATAAAATCACTTTGTGTTACATTCATTTCTTTCCGTATAAAATAAAGTGAATGTCACACTTTTTTGTCATACCATTTTTATTTAACACTTTTTTTCTATACCCATTAGTTAAAAAAGTTATAACAAGGCAAATCATTTATCAAAATGAAAAATGCTGTACTCTTGAGCAAGGAAAGGGGAGTCTAAATAGAATGTCCCTGCTCTTAAATTAATGGAACCATCTTACATTTAATATTTTCTCTTAAGGAGTTATGTAAGCACTCCAAGATCATTAATGAAGAAGTACAGAATCGCAATTTACAGCTGAAGGGCAAAACTGCTAAAAAAGCATTTCAGAGTCATGTCATTGAGTGATACAATGTAGGAAAATAAATGTAAGGATCATTGATCTCCGATATCATAATTAAATGTCCAGAACACATGACAAGGAGAAAGGACAACAAAGTTCATTAAAACTTGACTTGGAACCTAAGCTTCAGGACTAATCAAACAGACATACCAGGGAAGGCTCAGGTTTATAAACAAGAAACCCTTTCATTTTAATTAACAGAATTTTAAAACTAGATTCTTTGTCACTATTCTGATTTTAAGGCTAATTGTTATTATCTATAAAGACAACTCATTTGTGTGCAGTGTCCCCAAATGTACCATTGCCCAGTTCATCTGTTACATTTCTGCCCCCTAGAACCACTACAGCAGTTCAGGTGTCCATCATAAATCAAGCCTGCACTTGCCATTCAGACACGAACACAAACACTCCCAGCCTTCTTTCTAAACAAACAAACAAAAAAAACATAAACAAAAAACCCACACAAACAAACAAACAACAACAACAACAAAAAACCTGGCATGGCAGATTTTCCCAGGCTTTTTTAGGTAAAATAGTAACTGATCTTTTAATGTACAATACTTTTATTGCAACAAAAGAAAATCCACAGAAATCAGATGGAATTCATCCCAGTGAACTAATAGAACTTGCAGAAATCGTGTTGGAGCCACCGTCTATTATTCTTCAGAACTAATGGAGAAAACCCAAGGTCCCAGAGCTGGGAAATGACTAACCATATTACCTATTCTGAAGGGGGAAAAAAAGCCAACCTACCAGGGGAATTACAGAAAAGAGAATTCAAATTCAAATTGCCAATGTAGCTAGTGAAGTGGTCAATTTGCAAGCTGTTACAAAAGCATGCTGAAAGGTGGGTAATAAACAGTAGAAATAGGAATTGGCAAAGATAAAGCGTGCCTATGATATAAATATTATTGAGCATGGGACTCCTGCTTAGTGCTATTGCCACCACTCAACCCCTTAGTACAATCAGACTGCCTTAAGACACTTCCACTTTTGCCAGCAGTTGTAATCGTCACCTTTTATCAGGCTTTAGGAGGAACAATCCACTGATCTAATCCTTCATTGTTTCCCAGCCCATAGGCAGAAAAACTTTATTTTGGTAATGCCACTTTACACCATTCAATCATTTTACAACATTAGAGCACTCTGCATTTGTCAAACACTAAGCTTTAAATTGTGTGCTGAGCACACTGAAAAGATTTACAGCATATAAGAGAAGACAGAACATAGATCTATCACACTCGTATGAGAATATTCCTACATTGGGTTTAGGTCTACAATCTCATCAGCTACAAAAGCAGTTTAAGAAACAATTGCCAGGTTTTGGTTTGCAGTGTTTTAGGAAGGTCATTTCCCTGCCGGTTACAAGAAGCTTCTCATGTTGAAAATCGGCTGATAAAAATAGATTCCTCTTTGTTCCCACAGAACATGGGAACTAAAAACCAGCACACACAGAAACACAGAACAAGCAGGTTTATCAGGAAACATACACAGACACACACACACAAAATGCTTTCCTGTTCAATTTAGCCCTGAAGTACTTTGATAAATAATATGTTCAACGTTTCTGGAATACATCATTAGGTACCAGAAAAGAAATCATTTTCTCCAGGGTGGGAAAAAGTATATAAGGAGCGACTTTTGCAAACTGATGGAAGAAACAAAATTCCTGTGCTTCTAAAAAGTAAGGGAGGCAAATAATCCCAGGTGCTAGCAAGGTCACCAACCAGAAGGAACACAGATACCTTAATAAGTTATTGACAAGTGCAAATGCAACTAGGCAGACTTATGCTGATGCTAACTTAACATCTTTTACTCCATACTACATGCAGCGAGTGAGTATTTGCCTTGCAAGGACTAGAGCATTCACTCTGTAATTCTATAAAACAGAAATGCTGTTCACTGCTGGAATCAGGTCAGTATCAGCTGACTATAAAAGCCACAGCAGCATGTTTTACTTATATAATTTCTTATTGCTATTCAAAATTTTTTCTAGTTGTTATGATTCATTTTGAAGACATCATTTCTGTTAGCTCTCATGTACTCAATGAAAATATCTAAAAAGCACAGAGATCACTTATGCTTATGACTTATTTTTAATGTAAGAGAATAACAACAATAATATTAATTCTCTCTAATATAAGAGAAAATAACCTAGAATGGTTAGAGCTGATGAGAATGATCAGTAATACAACAAAGAAAAGAATACATGCTTGGTTTGCCTACTATTATGGTTGCATCTCTTTTGAAAAACACACTGATGTATTCATAAAAATGTATCCAACATTACTTGCTTTTTTACTTTTATAATTTTTCTCATCCTAGATTTTAGTTTTTCTTAAAATTTTATGCCTTTGGTATTGGAAAAAATACAATTTTATTTCTGAATATTTGTCTGTATGTTCTGAACCACAATAGTAATCCAATACAAAGTATTACTATTTTCCCCTGATTTTTGTAGTTATGTGTTATTAGTTTCAAGGGTATGAAAGCAATCCACATCTGGTACCTGACATCACACACCACTTTGTATTTAGTTTGTTAGTAGAAGAAAATATGTGGAATCAGAGAGATCTAATAAATAGAAGTGTAAACAGGAATGTAAGAGAAATCCAAGCCAAATAGAATAATATACAAGAAAAACAGATGCAGGTTAGGCTGGAATTTCCATTTTGTAATGTTTTGCAGTGTGCTTCGATTTTGTTCCCTTCAGTTTCTTTTCCTTCAGTTCTTCAAGAACAAATGTCAACTATCCGTGGAACCAAAGAAAATCCTCAGTTAATTTTAAATTATTTTACAATGTTGATTTATGTGACAAAAATAAGACATTTAAAGGCTTTTGCCTCCAACTGGAGTAGCATGGTACAGCTACTAGCTCTTCCTTGTTCACTGCTCAAACATAAAGAAGCAGGAGTAACATTCAAATGACTATGAAACCCACATACTTGTTGTCTTCTGTAAGTATTTAGAAACAGACTCACAGGGTGAAGGGCCAAAACCCAATAATTACTTGATAGTATTGGAACAGAAATCCAAGGAAATCCACAGAATTTACCAAGTCCAGACCACAGCTCCAATATGCAGAAATTCGAAGTTTTTCTTTTTTTTAAAAAAAAAAAAAAAAAAAAAAAAAAAAAAAAGGAGGGGAAGGTTTCAACTCCACAATCAAAATAATTTTTTTTTCTTATGAAGTTACACTTTAAATCTTAAACTGTGATTACAGTTTGCATTGAATATGAAATGCCATGCGTAACTCTAAAATATATTTTCATATTCCATACAATGAGATAGTCGCAACAGATATACAATAATACAATACGCCTCTAAATGGATTGTGCTTCTGAAGCTCTGTTAGAATAAACTTTACATTCATTTTCATCAACATGGCAGACTTGTCTCATTATTCAGATTCATATTTGTCTTCCAGAGGACTTCAACTGTATGTGTTTGGTAGCCAACTCTCAAAAAAAGAAAAAGTGCATTCATCACTCCCCTAATATAGATATATGACAGCCTGAGGTGCAGTAAAGCTTGTATTGCCTCCAGCTTAGGATAACTATATTAATAACAGGTGGCAGACCTGTAAGTTTGATATATGTATTTTCTCAAACAACTCTCAAACAAAACTTTATAGAATATTACATATAAAAGAACTGATATGATTACTAAGGTTGCAAAGTCAAGTACTTAATCATTACAATCCCTTTTCCATGTGCATTATGCTATGGTCTTTAACTTCACAATACACATGATTTCTGTCTCCTTCACTGCATCAAGCTCACAGTATTCACCTTATGAACAGTTATGTGATATTTTGTTTTCTCCTTTTTCAGTATGTTATCCCAGGACTTCATTACCATACAGCACTCACACTGAGCTAAAGACAGAATTAGTGATTTCATTGTGAGCTTCTTCATGGGACTCACCATGAGAGTTATCAGCTGTTCACAGACAATAACAAGTTTACCTTTCCAACAAACCAATGGAGGAACAGGTTTTATTTATGGCCATTTTACTGCTTAGGAGCTAAGGAATATAGGATCAGGTTTTTCAGTTAAATCAGTACACAAAAATGCAAGAAGGAGCCTAGCAGTTTTCCCAAAAGTGCTAAAACACTCCATTTTCAGCATGCAGGTACTTCTGAAATTTCTTCTGAGACTATCCAAATCACTAGCCATGCAAATACATTTTAAATTCTGACCAAAACTGATTAAGAATGATGGTATCCATAAATTGTGGGGTCCAGTCCCAGATACTTTGGATCTCATTTTCAGGGTGTTTGGTATTCTACTAAGATTTTATATGTTTTAAACACAAACATCATGCTGCAGCAGAAATCTAAGTCTGAATTCTCAGCATTTTTGCAAATCAGTCATCAAGATCCCAAGTCAGGCATCCAAAAATACCGAACACCTCTGCAAACACTTTTACATAAATGAACTATCAGCAAAAAGAAACTCTTGTGGAGCTGCTGTGAGAAAAATTCAAATATGTAAGCACATACCTTTTACTTTCTGAAAAAAAAAATGAGGTGTCTTGACTGCAGTCTCCTTCACCATTAACTCTGAATCTCTTGTGTACTGAATGGGGCAGCAATTTAATGCAAATTAGTACATGATTGTGCAATGGAGGACCATTACTCTATGCATATACGTAGAGGCCAATTTGCATATGCAGTGCAGCTGATGTGCATGCTATAGATCACTTGACTTTGGAACTACAGCAGGGTTCTTTTAATGTTTTGAGGCATTGGTTTTTTACGTGTTTTTTTTTTTAAATTATTTTTAACACTTAAGATATTAGGGAGAACAAACAGGAATAATATAAACAAACAAACAAAAAGGCAAGAATGTGCAGGTGGTCATAATAACCATTGCCATGCGCAGGAGGCAGAATTCGTGGCCTTTGTGTTGGAGGCATTCAAACCAAAATTCATGCTCCCACAGTCTCAATAAAACTGCCTATAAACACCAATGAAATTCAGTTCTGTAACTAAACAAATAGTCTATTATTAAAACAATCACAGATTATACGCTTTTTTTTTTTTCCTTTCCTGCTTTCTTTTCTTTGGAATGTATGAGTCATCCTGAAATGAAGTCATATTTGTCGTAGTGATATAAAGTCAACAGAACTAGTTCCACGCAGGGAACCCAATCCAACATCCAACATCTGCAGCAAGTCCATCATTTATTTTTGTCTAGTCCTATACAGATAACCTGAACTACCATATGAATTCTAATATTGTACTAGAGATGAGCTGGCTTTTTACAATTATATAGGTGTCAATAAAGAAGTGTATTTATACTAGCAGTTGTAGTTATTACATTAAATCATCAAACTATTATCTGTCATGTGATAGGACAACAGAACTTGAAGGACATCAGAGGAATTTATTTTTTCCTGTAAAAGTATTTGCTTATCACACCTGATGCAGACACAGATATATAGAAAAAATAATAAATGAAGAATCATCAGTGCAAGTAATAGAGACTCTTGAATGCTGTAGCAAATTTCCTGTGTACTGGAAGGATACTTCAGTTGTTGGCTAACACTGAAACAGAGAATAACGGTAAGTATATCTTCATCGACACTGAAGTATGTGTAAGGACAATAAAACTATATATATTCTCTTGTTCAACATCTTTGATGGAGAACTATCATTTAGAAATAATACATAATAGCTCTATAATGTACAATATATAATTATGTAAATAATTAGTATAATCTTGAGATGGGATGAGGGCTATTAGTGGCAGTGGATACTTTGAACCTTGCACATTTAGTCAAAAAGACCAATGACATCCAATCAAACTTCTTTAAAATGAATTGCAACAAACAATGGCAGCACAGCTGCTATTAGAATTATAATTGAGTTTAGGAGGGAAACAGCAGCTGAATGCAATGCAGATAATTAAGGAGCAAGCTTTTATTAACACTATCAGTAGGGTCATGATTCTGCAGATTGTGAACTTATTATGGCTGAACAAACTAGTCTATTTTTATAACAGAGGTATATTTCTGCTTTTTATACCAATAAAGTATATTCTGGCTACAAGATAGCTGATCACTTATTTATTTCAACTACCCATTTAGAGAAATGATAAGCATTTACAAAATCTAAGATTACCATGGAAACCTTATTCTCTAATGCTGAGGATTATGAGAACAATTGGTTGTACAATTAGGATGGGTAAATAACAAGCCTCCAAATATGACAAAGACCATACATAGCTGCTAAATTATATTAAGTAATTTCTCTCTTCCAGGCTAATATACTTCTTAGTTTAACCCAACACTGAAAGAGAAGCAATATACCTTATGTGAGTGAAAAGTGAAAAGAAAACATGTAAAGACATAGTATTTCTGGTATGCAAACAGAAACTGCATAAATGCATGTTCTTGTGGTCTTAACATGTAAGTTGTAGTCCCAGCATTAGGAATTACAGAAGTGATCTAAAATTTCTATTTTCTGTTGTGCGTTGACCAATCTTGGAACAAAAATTACCCATGAAGACAAGACAAACAAACAAGAATCACCAAAGGATTCAAAGTCACTCCAAGCTTGAAGCTTGGCACCAGAGTCAGGCAATGCGAGATGCTTGACCATTCATAACCATGACTAAGGGTTCCAGAAATGGAAAAGAGGTCATTAAAATGCCAACAATGTCACATCCTGTTAACAATACTACTGTTATAATATCATATTACCATAATAACTGGTGCTCTTTAAACAAACTAAAGAGTGTAGGTCCACCGAAGATATTATTATCACCATTCATACTAGTAACCCCTTTAACTCATGCAGCACAGACTCAAGATCTTTGGCTTAAGACAATCCTGCTCGCAACATAGGTCATTTCACTGGTAAATCTACATTTGTTAAGGACAAATGAGTAATCCTGCTTTGGAATCTCATTGACCTCAATGTGTAAATAAAGCAAGCACAATGTGTCTGACTGGCAGCAAGCCATTACTGTACTGTGTGCAGTAAAAACACTAATATGTCACAGTGATTTAAAAATAAGCTTTGATATTTTGACCTGCTGAAAATTCTATTTTTGACCTACAACCTCCTAAAATAGTCTAACACAATTTTTTAAAATATTTTAACATTACTATACAGTTGCTTGTAGCAAAGCCATTTACAGTTTTTCCATTCCTCTTTCTGAACCTTCTAAGGTCCTGCTTCACTGGGCTGTGGAAAGGATAAACAAAAGATTGTCCTTATTTAAAGCTATTTTTATCTCTGTTTCTTCAGGAAATCCATTCCCAGTTTGAAGATAGAGAAAGCTTAATTTGGTCATTATTACGGTGGAACTCAAGTGTGCGTCAGTAAGACTCGGGAATGGTAAAATTTATGCCTGGTTCCAGTTCCTTCTAAGGGAATCTGGTAAAGAATAGTTATCGGCCAAGAGTAAAAAAATTTCCTTTTGCTCATATGCACAGCATATTGTGACGTCTTTACTTGCAGATTAGCTCTTGTCACATGTCAACAGAAATTTGAAACACCTTTAAAATTTTATAAAAGGTAGGGTTGATAATCTACTAAAACTTTCCTAGTACACTCTTAATGTTTACAGTGGAAGTAAATACATGGATGTATGTCTAGAAAATTAAGAGACAGAGACAAACGGAGGTGAAACTATATTTCGCTTTTGCAAAAGCACATTATCATGGCCACTATTCAAGCCAACATTTGTGGAGAGTTATGACAGCTGAATTGGAGCATGTCAAACTTTTATTGTATTTACAAACAAAATTTCAGGGGCAAAATTGACTAATATCCTCTATACTCTAACTGTAGGTAGCAGGTTTGGTATACTGCAGAATTAATTACTTAATTAATAACAATTACTGTTGACTTCACCAACATTGGGCACCAGTATTTTCAAGATGACCATGGTTAAGGACCAACATTCTAAGTGGATTCTTAAAACAAATTAAAAAAAAAAAAGAGTCCAGAATTCCCCGTTGTAGCTAAATTCTGGAATACTCTTTTGAAATTGATATTTTTTTTCTAATATATTTAAAAAATGTGCTGTATACTACAGTTGAAGAGCAGCCTAATGAAGAAACAACCAGCTTAAACTTTTAGAAATTCCATATTTTGTAAATATAAGAAAGTGTAAAAAAAACTAATGGACTAGCATTTATTTTCTGAACATTTCAAAGAATCAGTGTTATTCAGATATGAATGAAGAAATGGCATATCAAATATGAAACAAACATTTTTCTAACAGTCAAATATATTTTTGAACACCTTTTGACTGCAATGGCTGTCCCCAGGATGTCCAGATTTCCTTAGAACAGCACTGATAACCCTTGTGCATTGTGCCTACAAAGCAAGGCCTATTTTTCTAATCAACCTCTGTAGTCATCATTCCACAGTTTGCAGAGCAGCTTCAGGGATTTAGAGCCTAACAGAAAATCAACAATATCTTCTTTTAGCAAGAAAATGTTTCTACTAGTTAAAAGTTAAACACTATTGTTATGATTGTCTATGTCGTTATTATCACCACTGAAGATGCTGATGTAAAGCAACAATCAACCTGGAGTTGCTCTGCTTTCCATCTTCTTTAGATATTGTTTTAATGTAATGTTGATATATTTCAACACTTTATCACACAAGGCCCTCTTTGAGAGAAATATGCTGCCTACCAACTAACTAGCTTTGAGTATCTTTACATGTCCTTCCCTCTCCAACTGAAGATGGTTTTCAAACTGAACACCTTTTATACTTCAATGATCAAAACAATTTCAAATAGCTCACACAAGTTTTACTGTTGGAGTATCTACCAGAGGCAATAAACTGCTCAAACCAACCCTTCTTTCCTCCCGTCAAAACCTTCTAACACCTTCTCCATGGTACCATCATAAAAGGAGCTGAGCATTCAAATCAATCTCTCTCAAAATTCTCTCTATGAAATATCTACCATGTTTATGTGATAGCCTGACTTGAAGTGCAAATGTTTTCTGTTCATGTTAATTACAGGTATGACAAAATTAACAGCAATTCAGTATTTGAGTAAGAAAGTAACTTTCAAAAGAAGAAACAGGAATGCTTTCTTCCCTATGGAAAAGAGAAAAACAATAAGTGCTGCTAACTGAATAATCTTGTAAAAATTAATCTGCTACAGTAGAAGCACTCACAGCAGCTAATGGACTTCTCAGTAGAGGGAAAAAGTGTCTGGAAACAGAACTAATGGGTAGACAGGCTCTACCTAACAGCTCACTGCCTGTCTCAGTGTGTCTGATGTCCCAGCAGGAAAGAATAGAAGAACTTCAGTTCTGTCATTTTTTATTTTTTATTTTTTTAAAAAACACATCTCTCTTTGATTAAGAATGCAGGCTTAGGCCACCTATTCTTCCAGGGGAAAAAATCCACAATAAAAGTACACAGAAGAAAAATTCAGCAGTGGAAAATTCTGGAGTTTTAGTTTTCCTTCTGCCATCTTTTTTTATCTTTCCTTTTTGGAAAACTCTGAGCGGCCATGATTCAAAAGGCTACAATCACATCAATTTCTACATGGAGGAAATGTATCTCTTTTTTGCACAACTGCAATGAATGCCTTGAGTTATGGCATTACATGCTGGCATCCCAACAGTGGTTGGTCAGGGGACAGGCAGCATTTCACTTAAATAGGTATTAGTGAAGAAAGCATTTGGTCTTTAGGATATTAATTACCATGAAAGCGTGATTCCCGATAATGCAGGAGGGATAAAAACAAAGCCTGATTTCTTTTCCTGTTGTGGAAACAAAAAATAGATTTATTCCTAAGCTGAGAGGTTCACCACAAAATAACTGACACACAATCAAATACAGAAGCCTTCTTAATGCAATCTGACAGGACGATTTTTCAGCTAAAACACAAGTTTTCTCCTCCTTTCCCCCTGAATATCAGTTAGCACTCATCTTGGCTTGATTAGCAGGTCATATATGTGCTTCCTTTTTTCCATTGCGAGCTTCTTTTCCATAGCAATGTTTTTGCTACTCCACAAAGTAAGGGACTAAGTGCAAAGCCTGGAAGTTGCACCTCCCTAATCATTGTGTCACATTGCTACTGAGCCCTCAAGATATGCACTGGTCTGGAAAGCACATTTGGATGAAAATGACTTCTCTGTGGAAGCCTTACAGTACACAGCTGAAATCCATTAGAGTAATGATGTCTAGTATAGTACAATAAAATTCAGCACTTATTTATCACTATTATTTTTAAACACTTTATGAATATTAATTAAGCAACCTTTTTAGTATCCCAAGAGGTGGGATAATGTCTACTGTAAATAATATTGTGTTTTCATGCTATCTATAGTTCCATATAAACTTCATAATTTAATAATAATTTAATAGGATTTATTAATGACCTTGAATTCCATTCAGATTCTTATCGTAACTTCGGCTGCATGGAGCTGAAGCCCAGATACTCAAAGATATTTAGGCATGCAGTTTACGCTGATGGTAATGCAGGTGAGGCAGATAACTTTTGAGACTCTGAAGTGAAATACTTTCATGAAATGCATTAAAGGACAGGAACAGCACTATGGTTCCCTTTCTCTTTTTTTCTCCAATGGGAAAATTATGTGACAGTTTTCAAAATTATTTTTCATTTATTTATTTTATGTCTGCTGTGCTTCACATGTTTGATATTGAGGCAAGGTTAATGACAAGCAGCTTGCATTTGGAATTGAAAGTGGAGATATTTAAGGCGGTTCCTAGATCCTGTGGGTATATGATAGATATTGCCAGAATATACAAGAGATTAAATGATGCTTATCAAAAATAAATGTATACTAATTTTTTCTATCTGTCCATAGACAGACTAAATAGCCTGGGTTCAAAACACAGTGAACATAATGCCTGCATTTCATATATGCTAGCTACTCAAATTCAAGGTCAAATCCTAAATTACTTCTTGAGGCAAAACTCCCAGATAGATGATTAATGTTTTGACTGTGGTAGTATGTTAGGTTTTACATTATACAATGATTACATATGAGCCATCAGTGAAGGCTTGTATGGAATCAAGGATGTTTGATTGATGCGTTTAATGCTTTTAAGGTGTTTCCATGTTAAAATGCTTCTAAAAACTATATCTGTAATTAAAGGCAGTACAATGGCTGCCCCAATTATGAAGAATTATAACACGATTTGGGTAGTAAAAAGAGACTTGACACAGAATAAAGACTCCTGCATTTGACTGAAATTTTGTAAGAGATTTCTAAATTGAATGTGTGCTTGAAAGAGATATGAGAAAGAAAACTGTTAACACCAGTAAAAACATCTGATTAGGTCACCAAGAAACAACATTCAGCATCTGTTTCTATTGATGATTTCTTGTGTGACTGTTGGTAAATCGCCTAATTTCTCCATGCCTCCATGTTCTACTGGTAATATAGGCATAAAAATTAATCTTTCTTCAGTGAAGTATGGTTGAATTCAGTAGTGCACATGAGACACTTACAAACTATTAATATGTAGAGACGGGACAATAAGAATTTCCTCAATATTCTTTTCCCTCTCATGACTGAGAGCTAGGCTACCTCACCCAGGAAATTTATTTATGTCTGGAAGCTTTCAGAAGGCTTGATTTACTATGCGAGTGTGGCCGAGTATAGTGCATATCTCAGTTAGAAAGCATATTGACCAAGGAAGTCATTGCAGTTGAAGAAAGAATTAACTGCTCTGTTGGAGGGCTTCATAAACTCGTTTGTTATTACTTTTGCTGCACAGAGCCCCAAATGTCCAGCACAATTTCCTTCACACTGTATTGTCTGCTAGGAACAAGAAAGCCGTTTTACTGAATGATGAGGTGTTTTTTTTTTTTTCTTTTTTCTTTTTTTTCTATATAATAATGTGGTTAAAACAATATGCTGGGAGCTGTTAGGCATTTATTTACCATGGTGGGTTAATCTCATCTAGGGAGGTATAGAGACTCAATCATGAGTGCTACAGTATATAAGCTAATTGCCAGGATAAAACCAAATGAATAATTACTTAACTTCAGAATGAGGCCTGGGGGATTTTTTCTTTAATAAAGGTTTAATTCACCAGTGGTAATGAATGCAATCTCACATACTACTGAACAACACCATTAGCATAATGGCTAAGATACAAAAACTATAATTAGACCTAAACAGAAATGTTAATTACAGCCACGAAGCTACCAAACAAAAAAGGAGTTTTCCTTTACCTGTGAAATGTGTATCTTTAGTAATCCCTGTGAATGGGTTATCAATTCTGCTCGAGTGACTGACAGGCAGAAATTAAAAACTGAGGCTTCCTTTGCCTTTTGTTTCCAGAGAGGACTGTGATTCACACGGGAGGCTTAGAGTACAGGTGAGGGCAGTAAAGACTGTACCTCTAATCATAAAGCTTAAAAATTAAGCTCCAGCGTATCTGAATCCTACACTTCAATTCCTTTTCACAAAAAAGCAGACCCATCAGGTCTGGTCAGGAATATTAGATCCCTTCCAAGCGTATTTGCTACCCAACTACCCAGATGTAGTTGCTGTGCACAGCACCATGTAGCTGGACAAGGAAACGTGGCAGCCTGCTGGCTAGGCAGCTGCTGAGAAGTTTCCTGATAACAAGCAGCTTCATTTCCGGCACTAACAACAACAATAACAAAAGCTCTTTGTACATAAAAATTTGCACAAACTCTTATATCTTGCTTAAATGAAATCTATGAGACGTCCTCATGGAGGAACACTCTTTTGTGCCATTTCTTCTGTGCATTTTCTTTAATCTCATACTACACAAATATTAAATTTACAGATTGAAGAACTCAGAAGTTATAAAATGTGAGAACTAATGCTGTATTTTTTCCCCTTGCAGGACTTATTCAGTGTATAAAATGGACACTAACTGAATGGGGAGCTATTCACTTTTTCTTTTTATCTTCATCCTTCTGTGTTTGATTCCAGACCTTATTTAGCATACATCATCAAAACCCTGCGCTGAATACAAAATTACCAATTTCTTCATAGGCTTTTTTGTGGTTTTCTCAGCTTTTTTGTGGTGCTCTCAGCTCTCACTATAATTAATCTATCCTCACAACACCTCTAAGAAATCATATAATTGAAGCACAGAGAGATTAAGGCCACATTGCTACATATTCACTAATTCGGGTGCCTGCTTTGATACAACTAAGTATTCTAGGAGGGGAAAAAAGTCATTATTTACGTAGACCCTGTTTACTTGTACTTTATATACGAGCTTTTAGCATGCCTATAAACAGAAAATATCTGTAAAATGTCTGTGAAAACTCTCATTGAAGAGATCTGCTTATGATCCCATTAGAATATGGTGCTGAAGGTAGGAGAGGAATCCAGTCCCCACAGTGGCATTCAGCCACCTGAACCATGAGAGAATCCCTTCTACTCTTACACTTCTGTGCCTTGTGCACTTCAATTTCTGCAACAAATGAACCAGCAATCACATTGCTGTGGGAATGAAAATTGGTGGGAAGGAAAAAATTAATAACAACTTGAGGAATTTGAGATTTTTTTTATTGTGTTTTCTAATTTCATTGTAAATTGGAGAACCTGGGGGCAGATATTGGTGGGAAAGACACTTCTACTGTTCATTTAACACCACTGCCATTGAATCTAATGAAGGTTGTCTTTCGTTATACCCAAACCTGACCCAAATTCACAAACTGGCAGGGAACAAACATGCCCTATAACAGAGCCACTCAGTGGGTGTCCTAAGAGAATGGGCTGCCACATAGCTGCTGTAACAGCTAGACACTAAGTGGTGAATGTGACCACTTTCGCTTAAGATGTCCCGAAAAGGGGTTAGTAAAAGTGCTTTCTGTTCTGTAACAGGCACGTGATTAAACATGGATTCTAAAGCATTGACTAAACCACTTTAGGGAGAGAAGGCTCAAAGTTCATCTGTTTAAACAGATCACTCACCACCTGGCTATGCAGGATATGTTATCTTTCATGTTTGATCTGGACAACATCAACAAATAACATTCAAGCTACAAGATGAAACTGTGGAGAAAAAAACAAATCCTAAAACCATGACATGACTTTTTAATGCACTAAATAAGATACTCTTCTGGGTGGCAAGAAAAGTTTAGTTCTGATTCCATTTATGTACATTATCTAGTGACTATTTAACATGAAACACATAATAATTACGACAACATGGACCAGAAACCAAACTCCTCTTCCTCTCATGGTCACTGAGTCCCTGAGCCCCAAGACTGGGCTCCTGCTCCCCCTAGATCTCTTTCTCTCATCTAGTGACTCATAGAGCTCTTTCTGCCCACCGGAACAATTTCCAAAAGTAATATACTCCAACCACCAAATTAGCATATATCACAATGATTACGAAATTAATTTGAGAGGGTGGAAACACGGATTTGAATCTTTTCAGGTTAGGGAAAGCATAGGAACTTTAAAATCCCAAATTAAAAAAAAAAAAAAAAGTAGCAAAGTAGACTGACTCGATAAAAGGAAAAACTTATTCACCATGAGGGCCGTCAAGGAAGTGAACAGCCTGCCCAAGGTTTTGCAGTTTCCCTTCTTGCATGTTTTCAAGTTCATAATAGCTTAAATCCTTAGCAACCTGTTCTGACCTCATAGCTAAGTCTTCTCTCAGCAGAGGGTAGAATATGAGACCTCCTGAGGTTCCTTCCAAACTGCATTGTTCTATGCTCCCACAGGAAAAGTGGGTGGTAGCTTTCTTCCCTGGTTCCTTTGGAAAAAGGAAAAGTTGAAACCAAATCTTATGAGGACCCCAGAACTACTTGCAGTAGACTATGAATGCTTACCAGACAGAGTCCTTCACCCTTCCCCATCTGTCTGATTATTTCAGTGTCTGAAGAAGCTATTTACAAGCTATTTCCATGTATCTTGTAACAGATTTTTATTTTTTTATCCCAGTAATTCTGGTAATAAAGACGTGTTAGCCTTACTAGAGAGTAAGAATATTTCTAGGTTCATTTTTGCATTTCAGAAAAAGATTACTTTTGAATTTTGGACAGAAATGACCTATTAGGCTAAACTGCCCACTCCATCAGAATGCTGTGCAACTTTAACAGATTTCAGTTCACTCTGCTTAAATTATGATGCACAAAGCTAAACAATCTTCTCATATGAATTTGTCTTTCATGCAAAGTAAGGTTTTCTGGAAAAAAAATGCTGTAAAACTAACAAAAAAGAACAAAGGAACAGCTGTAAGTCAAGAGTTCTTATGCCAACACACTGTTCAGCTGGGTTCCACATTCATTTCCATCCCCCACATCATGCTGATTATAAACTTAGATGCAGTTCTAATGTTTTCATTTAATTCATTTTTTTCCATATTTTAAATTCATTGTATTTAGTGAACATTCAGTTTGAAACATGCAATATCAAAAAGAAACCCCCACAGGTGCAGGGAATTTAAATAATCAGGTCCTCATAATCCCTGAACTTCAATCCAATGATGTCTCCCTGGGACCATATTAAACGTGCAAACGAAACAAATGACCAAATTACTCTAAACAATTGTGAGATAACAGATGAAATAAGGCAGGTGATTAAAACATTGATACTTACATTATAGTAATGCCTTCAGTCCCCCATGGAGATACCAGCCTTATCGTGCCAGACATTGTACCATCACACAGGATGGTCCTCTGCCCTGGGGCATTTATGGTCCAAACCTTGATTTTCCATCAACTTCCTCGTTGTCACAACAGCTCAGAAATAGCTGAGACAGAGTGTTGGGAAGAAACAAAAATATGAAACAACTATTCAGGTTGCCCAGCAAGCCCACAGTAAAGCTGGGCATAATGTGCAGACTTCTGCAGTTCTGGTCTTGTGCCCTAATTCCCAGGCCTCGCTGCAAACTAATCCTTTTGTATGTTTATCTGCTGTCCGTGACAGGTAAGCACTGGCTGGCTGTAACACATTTTGCAACTTTTTAGGTGTTTCAGTTTTTCTGACTATTGCTGTGTTTTTGTTTTGGTTTCTTTTGGTTTGGTGTTTTTGTTGTTGTTGTTTTGCTTTTTGTTCATTTATTTTCTAACAGAGACAGTTTACAGATTCACAGTTTGGGCTACTATTACCTGCTGGTGTCCTCTAAGGCACTCCTACGTTCCACAGATACAGAACAACTGGGATATGCAAAATGAACAATGTGGTGCAAACTCTTACTAAGTTCATCTTCCATGCTCAGATTGCACAACTCATTTGATGTATTGTTGAAGTATAGCCAATGGCTGAATACAGCCCAAAGAGCTGAAGGAGACAGCTTTCTCCTGAAAACTGGCATAGTCTGAAAAAAGTGGCATGCAGTAGAAGTTGTCATCTAACTGAAACCTTAAATTCTATCATTTGAAATACTGTTATGACATAGATGCTTATGCACTAGTGAAGATTTAGTGCTGGAAAATCAATAGCTGAACATCTGCGAACATCCATACCTACACTGAAAACTTGACTGACATCTTGGAAGTGGCATATTTGATCAGTTTCTCATCACAGTTTTATCCGTGGACCTTAAAGTGCTCCCAGTTTTATATCTGTTATAACTGCATAATCAAACCCGACTATTTTGTGCAACAGCAGTTCTTTATTTTATTTATTTACCTTTCTGTTTTTAAATGAAAATTCCTCATACTGAACTGGGTGGAAAAGAGAAAGGCTTTGCTACATGATAACAGGTATGATCCTGATGATGAATGAAATCTTTTTAAGGAAAGACTTGTACTGAGGTGAAGCAATATTTTGCATCCCAGCTATCAGCTTTACAAGTTAAAATACCAACTGGAGGTTTACTCAAACCAGATTTGAACAAAAAAATCATCTGCATAGTGCACATCCTCATCTGCATCCATATCACAGATAAAAAATAGCAGAGGTTTCAGAAAAATACCTGCTGATACACCATGTTCCTTATTTATCAGAAGGATTTCTATAGACATGGATAAGCCATTACTTTTTTTTGATGCCTTGTTGAGGTGTATCCAATGACTGAATATAGCCAATGTATCACAGGCAAACTCTCTTTTTGGCTGAGTAAGAACCCAAACTGCTTATTTCTTTACTTTCTACCTGTAAGCCAGTATACGTCTGTTGTTGCTTAACCTTGTCGGGTCATTCCCTTTTTTTCCCCTCAATGTGCCTAACACTTCCACTCACACAGTCCATTTAATAATAACTTCTTCTTAGACTTATTCAGCACTTTTTTTTTTGAGATATGGAGATTTAGGATGGTACAGATTTTTGGCTCTGAATTATTTTTACAACAATGAAGAATAGAAAACCGTGATTCTTCTCTAATCTCTGTATTTATTTTATTAAACAAGACATTGTCCCTGACTGGGTAGTAAGCTCTTCTGAAAATCAGGCAGGTTCCTAAATATGGGTTTAAAAGCTTAAATTTAGGTTCTTGAATCTGAGCTGTGTTTGCCTGCAGGGTTCTCAAGCTCAAATTCACCCTTCATATCAGGGACTGTAGCTTTCCTGTCTTCCCTTCTAGTTTCAGTTTATTCAGTCTTGAGAACACACTTTACCACCTGTCAACACAATTTTTTGGTTGTGATTTTTTTTTTATAATGAAGTTTTACCACCTTCCACTAATTTCCGTGTGAGGCCAACCTTTTCTTAAAGCAACCAAAAGCTTTACAATTAGCTGCTGTTAGTTTGTTTCTTTTCAGCTATCTATCTTGCCTCTATAGTGATTGCTGGGCTTTGGAAATAGACTGAACATATATTTATTGACTAATCAAAAATACAGTAAAAGTAGAAAGACACAGCAATATTTAAAATCTAGCTGATTACCCTTTGGTGGCAGATGACTAACAGCTTACCTCAGCAAAGCAAAAATTGCTGCCAAAGGTTTCTTCATAGAAATAATCCTTATTTATTATCCAAGTTCACAGCTGTATACACTGCAGGCAGTAACTAAAATCACTTAAAAAGCATGATGCTAAAAAAACAAATCCCAAGCTTACGTGACTATGATGCTTATTAAAGGTCCAATCCTTCCTCATTAAAACCAATGGGAGGGGTTCTGCCAAGGATTTCAGTAGTAAAGGAAATTGTCTCAGGGAAAATATTCAGACAAATTCATAAAGCTGCATTCTGCTCATTAGCAGTATATGTGTGATCCTTCTCTAGCATGAACAGAGAAAGTGCTAAACAGCTCCAAGAATTCTTAGGTTACTCAATGGTCACCTTTCTTGAAACAACAGGACAACAATAAAAGCCATTTTCTGCCCTCACTGCACACACACAGCCCCAGCTGTCCGAACTCTAGTATTTCTCTCTCTCTCTCTCAAAAAAAAAAAAATGTTTATATGCAGCTGTTGTAATAGCTTTTCGGGCCAAATCAGCAATCTTTGCATGGAAGAATATTTTTATAAGACCTATTAAAATCTCACTTATTAACAACAATCACTATTCAGTTTGGTGAAATGTGTGGAAAAAGACCAGATGAAAAGAGTAATATTCACTAAGCAATTCAACCACCTAACATTGTTTGCCTGGAGGGAAGAACACAGTGAAATAGTCTCCTATTCCTCTCCTACTATATACCCCATCTTCCCCTCACATGGCTTTTATTTGTCCTTCCTATGCTGCAGTCAGCAACATTTTCATACACTCTGCAGGAGCCACATATGAAACTGAGTAAGGTTAGGGGACAAAATACCAGCCAGTGATTTGAAACTGAAGCAGACTGAAACAAGGTAGGATCAAACAGGTTCTGTTCCTTCTCTCTTGTACCACTACCATAGAAAATAAGTGTCTTTAGACAAAACATCTGATTCCACTTTTCCTGATACTGGGTTTGGGAAGGATATTGTAAACAACATCCCTGGCAGGTGCCTGGCCCAGCAGTTGCCCCTCTGCCCTGCTCACTGTCTCTGCTCTCAGAACTTACCTCACGACATCTAAGGCAAACCATGAAAGCCAGGAGCCTTCATGAGTAGTGTCCCCACAGGGCCTGTGCTCCTGTTGGGACTGGAAAGGGGATTCTGACATTGCAGGTCTACCTCGCAGGCCAGCAAGACAGAGAAGAATGGAAAGATCAAGTGTCTGGATGAACAAAAAATTCTCTGACATGAACTGAAGAACACAAAATGTTGGCAGGCTAAGTGTGGAAACAAAATTTAGAAGGGTGCCATGTAAGACACCTTTGTCTGTTCCTTGAGGTTAAACCTGGTGAGAGCCCAAGCACCTCTGTGCCATAAGGTCTCGCAAAGTGGGAGCAGTAGCTGGTGACCCAGCCCACTCGTTGGTCCCCCATGACTGAACAAGCATGCTGACACAGTACCACATGGCAATACCAGCTCAGCTCCCAGAAGCATGGCGAGAGTTGTGTTAAATCTGGACTAATTAGTCACATCTGTCAGCAAGGCTAATTAAGATCTGCATGTGTGCTGACTTGGTGATACTGTTTTGGTTCAAGAGCTAGCACAGGCAGTGATATAAACTATATTCCATCACGCGGCAGAGGCAACACCTGAAGGAACACAAACATGAGTCACTTAAAATTCTGTAATTTTAGCACTACAAACCATACTGAAAGAAATACAGGAATCGGTTCAGCTTGTGAGAAGTGCTGGGTGCATCACAAGAGAAATGTGCCACACAAGGACTGCCACAACTGGAACGTGCAGTTTGTGAGGCCTTTGCTTCTATATATGGCGGTATGACCAGCCTGGAAGGCGTTCGCTTGCCAGCCGTCTGTGTAGCCAAAATTAGACAGGGAAGCAATGCGTTGGTATAGCTGTGTGTGTCCTATGCTTGCTCATGCTGTATCAGCCTAGTAACTTAGAAAATTCCGATACAACGATTGCTGGGAGCAAGCCCCCAGCTGGCACCATTTGACATCAGGCCAAAGAAATGACTGGTATCACCACAGCAGCTAGAGACACAGATATTTTTTTGTCTCATTTTTTTGAGTTACCAAGGTTGTCTTATTCTTTGTATTGATCTCCCCTTCCTCCTCCATCACTCCGGTTCTCTTTCCTACAGTTTATCCAGGCCAGGTTTTCTTTTAGCCTAATTTTTCTGCTCTCTTCAATATACTTCCCACCCCCATTTATAATGGCCAAAACACCACTCAGTCCCACAACCCAAGAGGTTGCAGCAGCAGCTGCAAAGTGCTGTTCGGAGGTTTATGGACAGTTTTCAGACTTTCTGGTCATGTCCCTGATAAATCAAAAACCTCCTTAGCTTCTTGCACAGGAAGCCACTGATGAACTCTAGCAAGTCTTTGCAGTTGCCCGCACAGCAACAGTATACTTCCAAAACTGCGGAGAGGCAAGGAATTTTTAACCCTTTCAATTCAATTTCTGGTTATTTCAGTTGCACTTTTGTCTCTGTATACAGTGTGGTGATTTCTCAAGTATAAATAATACTTTGTATAGTATACATGCTTCATTTGTGTACTCAGTTTTACTGTCACTAAATATACAACAGCTAGCTGAGTTAGAGAATACTTTCTATATTACAATATGCATACAGAAAATCACACACCACAAATTCCTAAAGAGGAGAACACACTTATTAATTGCTGAAATAATTCTGAGATGAAAATTAATTATTATTTTTTTCAGTAGAATTCTACAGCAGAAAACATCTGTATCGTAACCCTGGTGCTTAACAAGCATATGCATTTCAAGTATATATGTTTTCTTAAAAGGTGACTTTAAACAACAGGATACTGGGAAAGTAAATCCATATTTGCCTATTCTGTTTTTATAAATAATGTGATCTTTCCAAATAGAAGCACTGGAATAATTAAACTAATTTTCCAAAATTATTCTAGTATATTCAATTACAGATTTTAATTATTTGGGAGAAATAATTCACAATGTTAATGAAAGACATGGTAGTTAGAATCATGGCAGAGTATGGGTTTCATGTTTCTGCATTCCATAAACCTTATTAGAAAATGTAAATCAAATATTTGATGAATACTAAGAGCCTATTGGGACATTAAAATGAACATTACCATTGTGACTCTGAGAATCAGGTTGAAGTATAACAGAAGTCAGTTAAGGTAAGTGGATTTCAGTGCCAAAGGGAACATTAGCTGTTTAAAAGAGGCCTTTAGAGTATTATCCACTATTAAATATGAAGAAAAAAAATGTTTAAATAACACTCAGGTTGTGACACAAACCAACAAAAGACATCAGAATTTCAGTTTCAGCTGTTACCTCACATAAATTAACCTCATCTCCCATGTTGACTGAGGACAGCAGGGTGGTGGGGAACATATAGATGGTACATGAGAGTTATCTTTGAGTTTCTTACGTAATCCCCTAATCATTTAACTTTGCTGTTAATGAGAACTTTGCCAGTGCTTTTGAAGAGACCAAGTCCTAACGCCAGTCCTGGCTCATACTTTAAAATATGATTTTGTATTTAATGTTCTGTAAAAGCATCCAAAGCTCACCATACTCTAAAATGGCCTTTCTGATAGCCTGAAATGTTACACAGTTTTCAGTAATTAAGCAAGTGCTACATATTTATATTTCATACAGTATACAGTTGGTTTTTTTTCAAAAATCGTGCTAGTTGAAATCTATTCTTTTGAGGACATACCATGCTTTAGGGAAGGGTTAAATGGAAAACATTGATGAGATACATCTCCTAAGGTAACAAAGGGAAACATACTACACAGGTTGTTCCATCTCAGGTTTTCAACAACACAATGACAAATTATTCCTTGTGAACATTTAAGAAAAGATCTACCTCAACATTACATTCATTTAAAAGGATGGATGTTTTACACCAAGGTAGAAAAAAAAGTAAAATTATCCTGTGCGCTTCAATACCTCCTTGTTGGGGTATACATACAAACACTGTCAGTAGATTTGGGATGAAAAGATAATTATATGCCTTCAAACCCGTTTAGGTCATAAATGAAGACTGAAGATAATTAGGAAGGTGTTTGCATTTGGCAGAGCCAAGATTATAAACAAAGATCCTCCAAAACTTAATAAACTTCCTGTCTTTAAAGATAGCAGATGATATGCTACTATGCCAAATGTTTCACTATTGGGCTGAAATGTCATGCGGGTGATATTTCTTGTAAATTTTAATTACGTACTAGCTGAACTCAGAAGAATAAAAGAATTTCATATTGTTCCAAATTGAACTTTGTACTTTTTGCACCAAAAAAATGATTTCCCTGTTACACTCATATTCACACAATTTTGGTAGTTATCTACATTCTCCCCTTTCCCTGTTATTTCTATAATTATATTCGTGGCCAGTACATTTCACGACTTATTATGTTCAGGTATCTCTGACAATGTATTTTATAACAGAAAATGTGCATGTAGATTTCCTCTGCATGAAGTATTGCTTGAATGACTTCATGTTCAAGGGAAAGGAAGAACCAGTGTAATAAGTACTTTTGTTCCTAGTGCTTTCACAAAAGGCCTGATTCTGCCCTAGTTGTGCCAGGGTCCACAGTCTTGGACAGTACCACACCATAATCTGACACACAGCATAAACACAGATCTGTGAGCTTCTCAAAATTCCACTTCTGTGTATGGATGTTCCACGTGGACTTGGAAATCTATTAGCAGTGGCTTAAATATGAGAAATATTAGTTTACACAAGACTACAGTAAAACTCAATTTCAGATAGAATAACAGAACTGAGACCAAAATGTAATCACAGCAAGCCAAATAACATAGTTATAAAAGTTACTCATCATCAAAAATGACAACCAAGTCTGTTTTCTTCAGGAGAAACACAAACATTGATAGCCAAATCACATGCTCGTAGAGGACTGGTAATTCTCAGGAGAGTCATATGGTTAAAGAGGATGTTTTGTGTCAGTTTTGGACAAGCAGCTATAACAGATGACAACCAGACAAGTATTTAATCCTTCTACTGAACAGAATGCAGAAGATAATTTAGGGAAAAAAATTAAGTACTTTCTAGGCTGAGGAATACTACAAAACAGAATGCCAAAAGATCACAGTCTGATAGGAAATAAAGAAAAGGTCTTGGTAAGTCTTGATACACAGAATGCCTAAATAATAGAATTCATCTAATTATAAAGCTCTTTAATTATAATATGTCATTTTAAAACCAGTTTTGAAAAGGGCAGAATCTTAACAACCTGTAACTTCAAGATATTTGTCTGGAAATGAACTTAAATGGTTTATACCAACATAAATTGTTGGTATCACAGGTGTTTGATGTGATGATATCGCACAATATCATTTTGCTTTAAAATTATTTTTTGCTTTAGGTTTGAAGGGTGGGCAAGTTGTTCTCTAGAGGGTTATTCTTCAAAAAATGAAGCATATCTATGTCAACCAGGTGATTGTTCAAGTTTATGCCATCTAACTTGAGAGAGTTTAAAATGCAAAAAACAGATTACAGGGTCATGCAAAAGGATGTTTTAAATAACAAAAAGTTGTTATTCAAATAATCTACATTGTGGTAGGAAGCAAAGACTAGCTTTGCACACATAAGGAATTCTGTGAATATGAATTAGGTTTAAGAAAGTATTGAAAATTTAAGTGTTAAGCTGATGACAGAATAGAACAATCTTATTAAAATCAAAAATTTTAAGTATATGTCTGGGGAAGAGGGCTAAGTGTGAGTGTGCAAACACATATATATGTGACAGATAGATAAAAATATAAGATGCTTCTTTGAATATGCATCTATCTCATGACCATGGAAGAACCAGTTGTCAGCCAACTTCAAACAATTCTAGCTAAACTTCTACCACTAATCCAATATATGATAAGAGACAAACCATTTAAAATCTTTTTCTTATTTCTCCATCTAACAAATGAGAATAATATATACTTATCTATAACAATGCAGTATTGGAAAAAAATATTATGCTTTGAAAGTAAGGATAAAAATCAGCAAAAAAGATTAAAGCCATATATTCTGTAAATTAATCCATAAACTGCATATTAGAATGATTCTCCTTTCATATTTATTAAATTAGATGTTTAAGATCTTTACATCCATCACCTTGTCAAAGAGATCTTGGAGTATGGACGCAGTAATTATTCAGATTTATTCAGAAAATTATTTCTGTTCACTGGATATAGATCTCTTTTCCTTTCCTTTTTTTTTTTCAAGATACATTACAGGTCTTCTATTTTTACATTTTCTATAGCACCTACCCACATACATTTATAGATATATTGTACTACGCATATGCTAAAATATAAATACTGTAATATATATTTTAATAGGAGTGATAGTTAAGTCAGTTTATATGGTCCATCTCCTCACAGACAGCAAGATGTTCTTTGAACTGTAGAAACCTAAACCATATCCTTCTGACCCAGACTACTGCAGTGATAAACCTCTTCACATTTTAGTGGAGAAGAAACTTTCTTAAATCATATAATAGACATATTTGTAGCAACAAATTAATTTCTCTCCCATATACTGCTATTCTATGCTAGAATTTGTGAATTTCTTAATAGCTCCCTAATCTTTATGAACATATTTTCTGCTAATTCATTTTTTTCTTATTAGAGATAAAACTATCCTACTCAAAGGGTCATTAAATAGTTTCCTGTCAAAACTAAGATGAAGTATAAAGTGAGATCTCAGAGCTGTTTGTACTGAGTCCATTTCTATTCAATGTTTTCATTAACAATGACTGAGGTCATAGAATAGAGAAGACACTTATAAAGTTTGTAGATGACAATATACTAGAAGCAGTTACAAGCACTTTACAGGAGAGCACTCAAAGTCAAAATGATCTTGATAAATTGGAGAAAAGGCCCAAAATCAATAAGACAAAATTCAATAGAGATAAGCGCAAAGTACTAAACTTGGAAAGGAATAATCAAGAGCTCAAAAATTGGGGAAACTGTATAGGCAGCCATAAAGTCTGTTGTGTTATAGAGGACCACAATTGGAAGAGCAGATAACAATGCAATTGCAAAAAGGGTAAATGTCATCCTGAGTTGTTCTGTCAGGTACACTTGCCATTCAGACATAGGAAGCAATGAACCTGCTCCATCAATACTGGTGGGCCTTCAAGAACTGTTCAGCCAATTAAAGAATTAAAGCTAAATCCTACATGGGAAAGGTTAAAAAAGCTAATTCCCCTACAAGACAAGGGAACTTGATGAGTTCTTTTAGTGGAAGGGACTTCATTTATTTACTTAGTGTGGAAACTAATGTGCCAACAGCCAGAGATTTCAACAGATTAATACAATCTAGCTACAGCTAAGAGAAAAGATGAGGCTAGACACTGATAAGGATGAGCTGGAGACAAATCAGCAAGTACACACTGCTGCAGTCTTTTCATGTTGGTCCATAATAATGAAAAGGGGACTACCTACATGGACCAGTTGGTGATTTGGAATATCTCCTAGATAAAGAGTCTGAAAATGTAAAATAGACAAAGCAGCATTTCAGTGGGGCAAACATGTTAATTTGCTTATACCTTTAAAAAGGTTTTAAAATGTATGCTGTTGTATCAAGGGAATGAACTGCACTTGATGTTATTGCGTAAAAATGTACTAGAAAACTAAGCTGCTAATATCTATATAAAAATACAAATTCCTTGTAGTGACATTAATGAAAACTCAAACTGCCAGGTGTAAAAGAAAGGTGCTTAGTGAGATTGTCCTTCTTGGCCTGAGACAGGCCAAAGTGCTAAGACGGAAGATGGGCAACCTGATCAAGCCACTCTATTGCAGTGATCCTAAACAGTATCCTTGTTACAGAGAACAGGAAAAAAAAAACATCCTAAGCTTCAGTTGAGAGGTGATGCCTCACAAATTTTTGATAAGCACGTGCAGTGAAGAATGCTGGCCCACATAAAGTCCAGTCTGCCTAATCTCCAGCCAGCTGTTCCCAGAAGTCTGACCAGCATAGACACTGGTCTGTGTTCCAGCACTGGCCATACAGTAATGGTTAAGTACTGCAATTGTGTTGTGTCATGCCTCCCACTCATAACCTGCCACTGGATTCACAGTGAAAGGTATCATCCCTCCTCATATATTTGGCGGTGGAAGATGGTGTCTGGCATAGGAAACCAGTCAAATGTAAGGACTTTGTCTATAGACAAAGACTTTTCAGTGGTGCCCAGACTCTCTTCAGTGGTGCCCAGTGACAGGACAAGAGGCAACGGGCACAAAACTGAAACATGGGAAGTTCCTGCTGAATACGAGAAAAAACTTCTTCACTGTGAGGGTGACAGAGCACTGGAACAGGTTGCTCAGGGAGGCTGTGGAGTCTCCTGCTTTGGAGATATTCAAAACCTGCCTGTGTGCAATCTTGTGCAATGTGCTCTAGGTGGCCCTGCTTGGCAGAAGGGTTGGACTAGATGACCTCCAGAGGTCCCTTCCAATCTCAACCATTCTGTGATTCTGTAATACGGTGTAGGTAAGTTATATCATTTAAATTTAAAAGTTCCCCAACTTTCTTTAAAGCAGATTTGACAATGCATCAGCATTTGTACAATCTATTTGTATAAGGATAGTGCTCCAGAGCCCTAGGTGCAGAACAGGACCCTCCGTGTCAGACTCTAACACAGATGAAACAAAAAGGCAGTCCAAGATTTTATAGTTCAGGTATAAGATGAAGAGACAGACAGGAGAATATAAATTAGACAGCATCAATCTGGATAACAGGCAGCAGTGTCAGCATACAACTAGTTCAACTATTGCCAACTATTCTGTAGGCACTGCAGCAAAGGAGAATTTAAAGCAAAAATTTCCTTCTCTGATAGTTGCATTGTTGTTTCAAAGTATTTTTTTTTAGAATAATTCTAAATGTCATGCCAAATGTGAACAGACAAGCAAAAACTCTCTTCATCAACTGAATAGGTCATTTGTTTTATTTAGGTCTCAACTTTATTATCAAGACATCTTAATAAATCCATAATGATGTTTTGGACTATAGTTACTGTCAAAAAGAAGTAACATTTTAATCATGTTAAAACAAGGTTGGTGGCTGGCCTAGAGTACTCCAGGCTGTGCGGGTAACCCAAATAGAATTTCCTGTTCCGATTTGCCAGCGTCAGGAAGAGCATACTGATGACATGCTAACAGCAAAACACTCAATCAAATTAAGTTTTTAAGCACAAAATTTACGTTCCTTTAAAAGGAAAAAGAGAGGGAAACACAGGCTTATGTTTGTATGTGTGTGGTATGTTAGAAAGGATGCTTGTGGACAAGCATTGATCAGACAGCATTTGGATCCAGCAGGGGCCTTTGCATGCCTGTTGACAAACGTTCCAGCAGTGTGGGAGATCTGAAACCTTTTAAGCTCATATTAATCTGTAAATTTTTTGGGAGGGAATCAGGCATCAGAGTGAGGAGCATACTATACAGATTTTATTTGCTTTTGCTGCAGTTGATGGTGAATGACCCACAGTCTTTAAGGCCTGAAGGGATCATTAGATCAGGCTTTTATTTAGCCTTGATCCAGCAACTATTACGTAGAAAATGCAAAGCTTTGCAATAGCTCTAGCAAGGCATTTTATTAATGCTTCTATTCATTATCACTAACTCACTCATAGAGTTCTTCCAAGGTGGAATTTCAATTTCTTGATGTTATATTTGGCTTAAATGGTCAGAATGGTAGTCCATGTCTGCCTCAGGACTCATTACCACATAGGTGTGGAGAACATTATTAAACAACAGTACTGTGAACGAAACTACACAGTATTGCGTTTTACCAGATGCATGAGAGCTGTTACACTTCTGTTCCTTTTACAGTATTTATGGGTTCTTGTTGCTCATCCTGTAATATTTTGTTTAATGACAAATAAACAGTTTTAGGAGGCTATTTCCTATCAGTGATGCAGGAAGCATATTTTTCTTCAGAATGTGTACAGAACTCAACACAGAAGGGTCCTGCTCTATAAATAAGGCTTTTCTGGCATCATTGCAACAGAAATTGCTATTAGGTGTTGTTTATTTTTAACAATTTATGCATAAGATGTCACAAATATGAACCACAGTGGGAAAAAGTTGAGCGAGAAAATAACTGCAGAGTGCACTGGGGAAAGCTTCAGAGTCATACAGTGCCATTTCTGAGCTGGACCTCCAAACATATGAGAGCTTTCCAGAAACCCCAGTAACAGGCACTAGTTATCATGGAATGGCCCAGTGGGACCGAAAAATGATGAAGGTTCAGCATGAGTCAAGCTCTAAACCACAAGCTGTGAGGAGGGCAGTCACACTGCTTTGCTACCCTCTATCAACTTCATGCAGGGAAGTATTCTCCAGGGAACTCTGAACTCCTGCATCTCTCTCTCTGTCTCTCCCCCTCTTTGTCTGGAGCTTGATAGGGAATTGGCATTGACTTTAATGAAGACATATTGCTTTGACATGTCTGTTAGAGCTCATTGTTTTGCACTATCATTAGTTGTTTCAAATCAAGCCAGACCAGTTTGCAACCTAAAAGCTCCTGTAAAAAGGAAAACTTTCCTTCCACTAATATATGCAAATTCAAGCCATATTTGCCAATTAACCACTGCAGTACTGTGCACACTTCTGTACTTAAATGAAGAGATGGTTTACTACCTTTCTGTAAATGCAGAACAATAAGCCATGAGGCAAGGCTGATATAAATTGAGATGGCTTATAGGCAGTGATTCAAATTTGCGTAGAATATGTGATGTTTCATATCCTTAGCCTAAACACTGAATATTTTGTATAAACACATGAGTAGTTATCAAGATCACAAATACAAAGATGTAGAAATCTGTTTTTTAGTACAGGCTTCTTAGAAGGGCCAATTGTAGAGAAAATCCTTACTGTGTTTACATTTCATTTGAAAATACTCCAATTACCAGTATGCTGCAGCCATCAACATTTTGCCTCTAACAAAAGGTACTGGGATCAGATCGCAACTATGTACCTCACAGCCTCAACCAGCATTAACAGTAGTAATTCCAGTAACTGCAGAACGAATTAAATAACAAAATATTATTGCCAGACTCTTCAGCAAATCTAAAAGTGAAATAACTACAAGTCCCAGTATCCAACCTACATGCGTGCATAGTTTCACTGAACTCAGTGTAAATATTTACCTGAGTAGGACACATAGCACTTTGAGTCAATCAGAGAAAAAAAGTATTTTTAAACAGTCTACTACACTGCTTTCTGAAAAACATTTATAGACATATTTTTCAGAACTACTGTGTATAATTTCAATGGATACTTCAAACATATGGCCAAAAAATAGATTGGTTAATTACCTCTGATTTTCTTATTTTATTCAAACAAGGTACAGCAGCATTGCAGTGGTTTTCTCTCATCAGCAATAAGTAGCAGCACAAATTGTTATGAAATATGATGAAATAGCATTATTACTTGTGTATGAAATCTAAAAACCACCGTACTATGACCTTAATTGTAATTGGCTTTTTCTTGAAACCAGCAGCTAAACCTCACCACTGACAGAAAACCATTTGATTAATCCTAGTCAGTTCTTAACTACTCAGTGAGCAATGTGTTAGCTAGTAACTCCGCCACATACTTTTCCTCCCACTGTGTGGAGCAAGATAAAGAACCATAGAATATCCAAGTTGGACAGGACCCACAAGGATCATGAGTCCAACTCCTGGCTCCACACAGGACCACCCAAAAATCAAATCCTGTGTCTGAGAGCGTTGTCCAAATACTTCTTGAAATCCAGCATGCTCAGTGCCATGACCACTGCCCTGGGGAGCCTGTCCCAGTGCCCAACCACCCTCTGGGTGCAGAACCTTTCCCTAACCCCCAGCCTGACCCTCCCCTGTCCCAGCCCCATGCCGTTCCCTTGGGTCCTGTCGCTGTCCCCAGAGAGCAGAGCTCAGCGCCTGCCCCTCCACTCCCCTCGTGAGGGAGCTGCAGGCCGCCATGAGGCCTCCCCTCAGCCTGCTCTGCTCTGGGCTGAACAAACCAAGGGACCTCAGCTGCTCCTCATACGTCTTCCCCTCTAGACCCTTTGCCACCTGTGCAGCCTGCCTTTGGATGCTCTCTAACAGTTTTATGTCATTCTTGAGAATCACCCCTGGTCAAATTCATTTGATCTAAAGGAAGCTCGCTTTGTTTCCCAGAGGTTAAAAATCAGAATTCAAAAGCAAATCACAAACATGTCTTTCCTTGTAAGTGTCCATTAAGCACCCATAAGCTCACACCAGGTACCAATGCCTTATTTAGTTCCCAAGAGAGTTATCGCTATTGTCACATTTGGTCAAATTATTCTATTAGCTTTGCTTGTATAAGCAAAGCAACTCAAAACACTGTGTCTAGTAGCCATCCATACATTCTTTTTTTCTCTGTTCTACCTGGTACTTCTAATTCACATTGCAGGTACTTTACAAAGGATAGTCTACTTTTCTATTTTGACAGCAAGCTCATTGTTATATAAATACATATTAGCATTCTGCTACAAATATTCTTGCTTTATTCTGATGAGAATTTTACTATCTTATATTCACTGTCTAACTTTTACAAAAAGTAAACTGCTTCAAACAAACAGATCCATACAAATCAGATTTGTAGTTATGCAGATGTAATTAAAACTCTCAAGAGAACATATAAAATAAAAAAGACTTTAGCTTTTACTGTCAAAATTATTCTTAGCCAAAGACAGTACTCGCCATTTCATTACTGGAAATGGAAAGGTGACAGGACATTCAACATCTGGGTACTTATTTTTACAGGTCCTGTTCTTTTAGTAATATTTAGAATCATTTTGGGGGAACAAAATGGAAGGAAGGAAGGAAGAAAGCAAGCAAGCAAGCAAGGAAGGCAGGCAAGCAGGCAGGCAGGCAACAGTAAAAGTAAAATGAGACAGAAAAAATTTAATTTAAAAATTTGAATCCTTTTTCTCCCCCCATGCTCAGAATAAATAGTCATAAGGCAAGGGTACTTCTCTTTTTTAACCTTCCATGGATCAGTAACATGGCCATAAAAGATGCAATGATCACTCAAAAAGCTCAATATGGTAATTACTAGATCTCTCTACCACTCTGCCCACACATATATACAGAGACACATCCCTTATAGTCCCATTCCTGAATAAGCAGTCTGATTGTATGGGATGCTCTGTATTGGCACAGGAGATAGCTGCATCAAATCCATATTAAGCAATTCAAAACATTCAGCCAGTTGCAGTGTCTCTCCAAGGCAATTTAGCAAGGTTGTACTCTATTAATAACTTATCTTCAGAAATAATGACGTTTGTATTACAAAATTGAGAAAGAGAGGGCACTTTATAGATAAGTGCCATTTATTCAAAATGCTTTCTTGTTAGAAATAATTTTATGGGTGCCCTTTAGACACAAGCACATCTTTATGTTTCAGCAGTTATTCATCATTTATACATTCATAATTTGAGAGAGTTTTGAATTTGAAATAAATAAGAAGCCCACACCCTGCCTCAAATAAGTGAACCAGTCTTGATAACACCTCATACCTAAGAGACACTAAATAAATTAAATAATGAGTGGGGAAGCATGAACATTTCCTACTCTGTGAACATAGCAAAAAGTAGCAATAGTCTCCCAAATCTAGGATATAAGACAGAAATCTGTCTTGCAGTCACAAAATCTCCTGTTACCATAGTGATGGGGACTGAGCAAATGACTAAAAATACCTGGTCTTATTCACACTGTCTTAGGAATGTGACCTAAATGACATGTAATACATGATTTTCCATGATAAATTAATTGCATTTGCTAGGAGCCAACACTGAGAAGCAGCCTAACGTGCAAGTATGATGTGTGGTCAGACACTCAGAGAGACCGCCTTCCTCTCAAAGATGCAGCTTGAACAGAAAGCTGGCTGGAAGACAGCAAAAAAAATCATAGAAAGAACCCGCATGTAGGCCATTAACAAAACAAAAGCACCAATTAAACATGGTTCTCTCTCACTAAAGGAAGTTGCACTTTAAAATTATTCTTTCCAAATGCTGGTACATGAAATTAAACGTAGTCTCCAAAGAAGATCACCATCTGCAAGAATCTGCAGTTGGGATGGATGTTAAACTTAAGAAGACACAGAGGCAATATTAATCTATGCTTAAGCCAGCTTTGGTTCAGAGCACCTGTGTATATCAGTACAAAACAAGAGTGTGCTACCATAGAGGAGAAATGGGAAATGGCATCTCCCACCCCACCCTGTGAGATGTCCAGTGAGGCTGCCTACATAAGTCTCACCCAGGAGCAGCCACTGCTGCTCTGCAGTAAGAGCAGAGCATTGTAGACTCTCCCACTGACTGCCCTGGGAAAGAGAAAAGCCAGAAGGAAGATGAGTCTAGGTTTATTTGAAGGGCTTAACTGATTACAACTTTATTTCTATTTTTAAAGAGCAATGTTCTCTCTCCTATTTACGGTACGATACCTTGATTCATGATGTCTTGTTCTATTTACATTCAACTATGAATGTATTCCTTTGAGAATGTTTTTAAAAGTCAGTTGGGCTGAGATGGAAGGCTAACACCACTGACATTACAAAATGTGGAATAAGGCTAATATTTTGCCTGGAGACACCTGCAACTGCAAACCTGCTACAAAATTGCTCTACGCCCTCTTACTACATTTCAAGACAGTATGGGACTGTAGTCCAGCATTGTTAGACACAGTGCAACTCTACAAAATCTACTTTATTTCAAGTATAAAGATAAAATGGCCCATTTTGAAAAAGAACATCAACATCAGGTAGGGTTTGTCTTGACTATGCTTTTAAGAGTAGTAGCTTCTTTGTATAAAGAAGCTATTTATATTTGTATAAAGAAGCTATTTATATTTGTATATAAATAAACAACCCAAAGCCTACAACATCTGCAGTAGAATTTTTTGTACCATTGCAAAGCATTTTTAAGAAACAGCTTACCTGGAGAGACCAGCTGGAAGACCCGTTGTATTCCACTGGCAGGTATAAAATATCCACAGTCTCTAAAAAATTCAGATAACTGCTTTCTGTCCATCTTTTTGTCAAGCTCTCTCTTGAAAAACATCGCTTCATAAACTGAAGAAGAGAAGCTTCCATGAGATACACATTTACAATATGTTATTGGGCACTGATTTTTCTAGAAACATTTTCTTTAGAATCAAGTTAATGTTCTTGATAAACTATGTATGGAAACGTAGGCTAATAGTAGTTAATAGTACTCTTCTTGACTTGGCAGATGTGCTCAAGACATTGTCCCAAGCAATATCGTAATAGAAGTTTCTGTAGATGCCTTACCAAGGCTAATTAGAAAAGAACAAGGGCATATAGTAGGGGGCTAACAGTCAATTATTTTCTTGACAAATTTTATATATTAAATAATATAGTTTCAGTTAAAGAAATTATGTGGTTTCTTTTGCATTGCTCAGGGAGGGAAAAGTACAGATTAAAAATGAAAATCTTTGGTCTTCTTTACTCTGATGTCCACAGAACACTCCAGTTGATCTACCTAGTTAAAGATTTTTTCAGAATTGGTGCCAGAAATCTTCCTACCTGAGAGACATACTAGTGTAGCTAATTTATTATTTATCACCAGAACCACTAGTTTTCCTGTAAGGGTTAACAGAAATAAATCAAATTACACTCCTTGTTATGCACGAACATCTAGAACATGCCTGTTTCTGTCTTCATCATAGAAGAGCAAATTAATGGCAATTTAACATTTCAGAAAAACAGCTTCTGCCTTTTAACTCAGACTTTTCACCCTGATTTTTGAAGGCAAAGACAAAACAACAACACAGGACAATACATTGAGCTGCAACACCCTATCACATCTACAAACAAAGAAGCTTTGAAAGTATAAGTTGAAGTCTTTCTACTGAAAGCATCAGTGACTCAACCACTGACCAGCATTTCACCACAATATGAAGAGTAGTACAAACTTTTCAGGCATCAGACAGTAATGTTAGGAGCTATTCAGCCTGGGAAAAGGACGCACTTTTTCAGAAGGATATAGGTTATGTTTTAGAAGTTAAATAGTTTTATTGATATAGTTTTTGTAATGTACAGGGAAAAACAAACCATATATATGTACACACATATATAGTTTGTGTGTGTGTATACACAAACACATACGTATACGTATATATACACATATACACACACATACATACTTCCTATGTGGTGATAGGAATATAAAACCTGATTACGGAATTTCAGAAGTCAAAACTGAGACTATATAATGAATCTTTAGAAGATTTTTTTCAAAGATACATTCATTGCATGATTTGCATCAGTAAAGCATTTACAGGGAACTCAAAACCTACCCATGGAATATTTTTAAATTAAGTGTTAAAATCCTCCTCCTTTATACCAAAGCATAAAACTTTATGGATGCAGAATTAAAGGACTGAATGGAAATGGGAAACAAGATATAAACAACTAAGACATAGCATGCCCAAAAGGTGCAAGAATCAATTAGAACCTGCTTGCAGTGTTTAATGGGTGGTATATTTTCATTTCTCTGGAATGCTAATGCCTATTTAAAGGAGAAAAAAATAAAGCAGCACATTCCTAACTCTTAGGTATGAAGATGGTCACCTAAGTCCAACATATGGTATTGCATTTTTGATGCACAGTTGAAAACTCAAACTAATTCTCTTTTTCTCAGCTTTTTCCCATCAGGAAAGCTATTTTCCACAGTATGCACTCATCTAATCTTAAATATCCTCTGTGATGAGGCAGTAACCTCTTACTCTGGAAGAGGAATTTGAAGGGCAATGGATTACATAAAAAGGAAGATTAGATTATATTTTGCAGTCTAAACTGTTTTTTCTTTTCCTTAGTATCTTTCTATTATCCTTAGGGAATAAGAACTACATGAATAGTAATATTCAAAAGGATGCAGAAAGCAGTCAGCGAGCATCTGCAGCTAAGGAACAGGCAACTTTGGTATTAGTCAACTGTTTCCTTTTCGTTCAACACTTCTCTGCTTACTGATCAGAAGAACCATCAGGAGAAGCAGCTCTCCTGTCTGCGCCTCCTTGATTATGACTTCAAGCTAGTGACATTTATGCTTCTCCTGACCATTGCTGTTCATCCTATTGTAAGAGCATGTCTGAGTTTTCCACCATGCAGCTGAACTATCCTCTCTACCACACTTGCTTGACTGTACAGGGAGCCATCAAAAAGAGGAAACAAAAGCAAGTGTAAAAACTAGTTTCATGAATAAAATTTCTAATACATGGATTGCTCACAAAATCTGCAAAGGGATCTTCTTTTAAGAGGTTTTCTAAACATACAAATTACTTATTTCTTTGTGGGAGATATGAGCACTATCCATTTTTCAAACAATCCTAAAACAAACAAACAAACAAAAAAAACCAACAGGACAATAATACTAGATAAAAAAAAAATCACTGCCAGAATGACTGAAAAGGATATAGTATTAAGGTAATTATGATGATACTTAGTTTTGCACTTTCTTATCTACCATTTCATTAGATTCCTCCTTCCTGACTTTTCATGACACTTAACAATTGATAGTCAAGGACCCACAACATGATGACACAATCAAAATGTGCAGCACACAAGAGTTAAAATAGTTAATGATAACAGTTAATAATTACTTTCTTTATCAAGTGACCAGAAGAATCTTTTTATTCATGCTAAATCCTACAATTGGAACAACACCGTAGAAATGCAGTTGTGCATATGGAGACATCAAATCTGCCTTGCACCAAAAGTCATTTTAAAATAACTGTGTTGCAGACTTGGAATATTACTTAAGAGACAAACCATTGAAATTAAAACAAAAGAAACTGTGTACAAAAATGGGATGACTTACATTTTTTCTTGTCCATCCACTCCTCTAATTCAAAATAATGAAGTGGTGTAGATGGATCCAAAACACCAGCTCGATGTTTAATGCGCGCCATCATTTTACAATAGTACCTTACAACTGCTAGTAAGGATGGCCCATGACTTGCTGACTGTAATTACAGATATATTTCACTTTTATTACTGTAAGAAACAAGTGAAAGTTGACTAAAAAACATATGAGGAGTTAGAACTGAAAGGTGTGCAGTGTATGAGAAAATCTTAAATAAAAGCAAGAATAAATTCCATTGCTGTAAACATATGTGGACAGATATGTAAAAACAACTACTCCATAGTTCTGATAAGGGATGATTCTTTCCAGAGATGACTAGATAAAACTATTGGATAGAACTATTTTTAGATAAACACATTTTATTCCAAATTACAGAAGTAGATCACGAACTGTGTGAAATGGAAAATACTATCTGCACACAATCAGAATCTGGGAGGAAAGACAAGATTTTGTATCTCAGTAGAGGAAAAGTGGAACAGTGAAACTTGGCAAGGTGGGAAACTGTGTGTTCAACATCCATTTTTTGATTAAAAGTATGTCATGGGAGGAAAAATATATGTTTGTTTCCTACAGCCCAGGAGTAGATATCAAGAAATGCAGTTTCACCTCATCATTAATCTCCCTCTCTTCCACCATATAAAGTGAAGGAATATTTTTAAAGGTTGATGATTACCAAATAATATGACCTGATTTTTACTATCCTATTTAGGATTCTGGAAAACTAATAAAATAGATAGTTTAATGGATGACTCAGTTCCTACTTGACCCACTTATTTGAATTAGTTACAAGTTTTCTTAGGGTTTACTTCTTAGACAGAAGGCTTAGAAATCACTAAAAACATGGTATCTTAACTGAAGTTATGCAGCCTCCATTAGCAGCCAGCCTTCAATATGCATAAGCGCTTTTAAATTGGTATAAACTCCGAGACTGAAAGCAGAAGTGCGTATTATGGCATTTTGGTATGCCATTTCTCAGAAACTGGCATTTCATTTAGCAATACGAGATGACAAACATGAAAAAAAGTATTTATACTATAGAATCCACGTTGGTTTTTTTTCAGTAATTTAAGCTTAAAAGAGAGTGGGAGAAGGGTGCAATAAGCAGTCTGTTAGCTAAAGCCTGTTTCTCTACCTCGACTGCAGGCTCCAGAATTAACAATACAATATGCATATACACCAAGACTATTAGAAGGCAAAGGGATCACACACCACACAGGCCATTCTTTTCTAAAAATGAGAGCCTTCCTACAATCAAGCGATGGAAACAGGTCCCAGCAGAGCAGTATCGCTGAATTCTCTCTGACCTTGAAGGTGCACAACAGAGATGGCATACGGACTAGCTGAACATGTTTTTTGTTTTGTTTTGTTTTCCACAGCTAAATATTAATAATCAAGAATTCTTACACTACTAAAATGTAAGCAGTACGTGGATTAAACAACCAAGACATTACCTTAATTTTTACCCTCTTGAAAACCCTGCGTACAAGCCACCCTCTCACATATCTCTGAATGCAAATGACTGCTTTAAGTACTTCTCTGCTCCCAGGATCCTTTGTACAATCACAAAAAGCTCCGAAGTCTTCCAGGTGAGTTACATTTTTCTTTTCCTTTTTCTGGGTTTGAAGAGAAAGGCGTTTGTCACTAGAAATTAAAGTACAGAAGATTTGTTTTTCAGTTTCATAGAAAAATGCTTGAACTATGAACCAAAATGTTAGACAAATTGTAATTTTCACCTAAAATAAGTACAGAATCATGTAGAATCATTTCACTTACAGGAACAGCTTGAAAAGATTGAAAAGGAACTGTTGGTCATTTACGAACTACATTTACAGAATTAGCATCCAAATCTGCTTGACAAATGTTTTGTGCAGATGTGTAGATCTCCACAATTCCCATGACTTTCTAAACTATAAGGATTAAGCTATTATTTTAAACATTCTTAATATTTTGATTTCCCAACCAACCACATAGCTTTTTTCTGTCTACTTTGACTTTTACAAAAAGGAGGATGTAAAAAGTCGTATCAAATGTGAAAAACATTTTTTGAAGTAATGAATTTGTCAGACTGAAAAAAATGACATGTTATATGTATACATGTTTCTTACCATTGAAATAATATCTAGTAGATAGGCACACTGAAACCTTTAAATGTGTCTTCTATAATAATTTTCAATTAAAAACAAACAAACAAACAAAAAATAAATTTTACAAGAACAGAGAAATGTGTTTAAGTCAATCCTTTTCATAAGAACATACCTAGAAAGGCTGTATTGGAGGTTTTCCTTTCAAAACAGGACAGCAGAAACACCAGAAAAGCCAAGATATCCAAGAACATGATTTGTAGAGGTATTTACTACAGTAAAATTAATAATTTTAAAACAAGAAAATCTCTCAATTTTGTCTTGATAAAGAACAAGGAATTCTCCAATGTCTCACCTCTACAGTTCTCCTATATGATACTTGACTATGTCCAACTGAGGAATGATCAAAACAATTCATGGTGGTTAATCAAGTCATTAGATTTTGCATTCCAAGCTGTGTAACTGGCAGAAATGTAAACTAAAATATAGCTGAGGATTTTATCATATACCACATCCAGAGCTTTCTTTTTTTTTTTTCTTTTTTTTTTTTTTTTTTGAAGGTGCAATTACGAATAGAAATAGTCATTTTATAGTTAAGGTCATAAGTAGCTACGTGCTGTAGAGTCAGTTGCAATTTTACTTACTACATCCAGATTGTGCCAAGACTAAACCAATCTGCTTCAAATATCATTTGAGAGAAAAACTTTTTTTGATGTCTGGTCTTAATTAAGCAAGGTGCTAGTCAGATACAAATGCTTGAGAAATGGAGATCAGAGCATTTCTCTAAACCTTGTATTTTCCTGTTTGTTTGTTTTTTTTGTTTGTTTGTTTGTCTTGGTTTCATTTTTTTGAGGTTATAATCAGTTGTTTTGGAACTTACAATGAATTCTAAAATGGTTATTTTCTGGGATTCTGTAGCACTTTCTCCTTCTAGCCAAGAGCCTGCAGGATTTCTCATCAGACCATCTTCTTATAATTAAAAAATATCATTTGCACTTATTCATCATTCCAGATTGTGCCACAAAGACAAATCTGTCCCATCAATCTTGATCTCTCTACTGGCTAAAAGAACTTTCAGGTATTTCATATAACTTCCCAGTATGGGACCACAATCTCACCACTCACTTATAACATTATACAACCTCCTAATCTTCTGCACTGAAGAAAGAATTCACCCCTCTACTGGCTTAATTCAGCTCCATACCAGCAAAGGTTATTCATTCATTATTCTCTTCAGAAATTCTATCAGATAACAGCATTTTAATTTGCTGTTATGGTTTCAAAGAAATTACAGTTTCGTAAGTTGCACCGGGGATGCCTTGAGTGAACTTGTCTCCAGAGCCATTTCTAGACAGGTCTAGCCAGTTTGCAGGTGATGGCTATCTACTCTGAAACACCAGAACATGCTGAGCATGAGGATATCCAAAGGTTACATTAATGGAGTGATGAGATCCACTGTCTTCAAAGACCATGGAATATCATTATGTCGGATGGACAAGAAGAGAACTACCTGACTTATGAGAAACATGGGCATATAGAATGTACACACTATTTCTATTGTTCCTTTTTTCCAAATTTTGAGAAAAAGATTATCAGAGGCAATTATGAAAGTGAGACGGCAGGTCCCTTTGTGTTACCTTATAGGAAGAAAGATTGGAAAAGTTTTCTTAACATTGTCTTCAAATTTGTTAGTATTCTAGATATAGTTTGACTTTTCAAGGAAGACCCCCAAATCACTGCGTAAGTTGAGATGGAGAGGTAGGTTGTTTGTGAAAGACAGAGCACTCGGGTGAAAGGAAAATTTTCCTAAAACCAGCAAGTTTTGAATTACTTCTTTTTTATGAAAACATGTTTCAGAACAATTCTGAGTTTGCAACCACTTACATTCTTTTTAAGAGCCAGGATAACAAAAATTATACAGAAGATATGGACAAGTGCTTCTTTGAAATATTGAGTGTACAATCAACTCCTCACTTAGGTACAGCAGCTGTCTGCACTACAGATGTCTTTGTAAAATCAAATTCATGCCATAGATCTGATGGCAATGCATTGAATGGCTCTTCCTACTGAATTATGCATGTGGCAATTTTTCTATAATCTCGCAATTTAATTTCATGCAATTTACATATGCTGATTAATACTGCAGTGTAAAGATATATTTAATATGATCTGGCACTGGTGTATAAATAATGTCTTATATCAGTACTTTGGGCTGTTCTTAAAGATTAACTTCTTTTAACGTTGTGTTCAAGTTACACTGTCCTTCCTCTAATATACCACAAAAAACACGTACTAAACTACCTCTTGCTTAATGTGATTTCTATCAGTTGCACTACCTTTAAACAAGATCTTTTATGAATAAATATCTTGTTTTTAACAGAAGAAAATAGCTAGACAGAAAAAGTGGGGTTTTTTTTGAGTATTTAGAACATAACAGAGCAGAACAAATACCAGACATAATGTTTGAAAAGGAATTTCTATCAAACCATCAGTTTATCTGCATTAATATATATTCCATCACTTATAAATTGCATTTCAGATATTGTTACTAATTAGTTTTGGCTGATATTGGAGTATTTTGTATGCCCCATTTATAAAAGCTGTTTGCCCATCTGTTAATAGGTTGGAAGTGATTAAAGGACACTTATTTTGGCTGTTGCAAAGGCCAAATCATATTAAAGCTGCAAATATGTGACAAAATCAGCTAAAGGTTTGCCAAGTTCAGGACCTGATTTTCCTGAAGACTTGTGGTGTCTGCTTCCTTTCCTTCCTGTATAAAGCATCTATGAGTTTTCAGTATATAAAAGCAAAAAATTCAGCCTAGTAATGATAGGCCGCACCTGCTATCTATTTGTTTAACCAGAGATTTTAATAAACTTTAAATGTTTGGGGAGGTTGTTTGTTAGCTGTTTTTTTAATCTGTGGCTAAAAACAACAAAAAAGAACATTTCTGCTGTTTGTATATTAACCTTGAAGCATTGCTTCTGAGCTCTTAAATAAAATGCGTCTTACAAGAGTACTCAGTATCACAATATTTTAATATCTATGCCTTCTCGCCTATTGTTTCATCAGTTTGCACAAAAGAGCAAGAAAAGAAGAAATAGGTCAATATGGGAAATATCAGGAGGAAAAAGAGAAGAAAAAAGAGGGTAAAGAATTGGATGAGAAGTACAGTCATAGAGAGTGAGCTGGAAATAACAGAAAACCAAAAACTCTAATAGCAAGAGATTTGTGTGTGCCATTATTGTGAGATAGTTCAAGCCTTCAGTTCAACCTAGGGAACAGTATTTCAGTCATATATTTAACTTAAATGAAGGTCTGAATAAGCCTCATACAAAGAGCTGGAATGACTCCTGTATACTATTTACATCCTATAGCCTACCTGAAGAAATCTCCCATATTAGATTATATACTGCCCTTTCTCCACATAATAACTCAATGCTTTACTGTGTTAGGGTAGAACCCAAGCTGACCCTTATTCCAGAAGAAATGCAACAATGGAGATGTGAAAAAAGTTTTCAACCAGATATTCTAACACTGCTTGGTCTGAAACCCCCTGAATAACTTCTTCCTTAATTGGATTTCAAATGTAATATCAAAGGGAAAAGACCAGTAACTAACCCTAGACTTCTTTGCTTCATCTGCAAATTTAATTTTATAAATGAGCAACATAAAGTGCTACCGACATACATTAAAGACATACCACCTGCTTTGTACTTCTCTAATGGAAAATCTGTCAAGCACTTTCTTTAATGATTATACGTCTTAAAATTCAACAAATGAAAGGATTATCACTGAAATCATATTAATCTGCAAAGGATTAACAGCCTACTGTTGAAAGACTTCATGAACTGCAATAGGAGAGGATCTGAAATAAAAAATGCAAAGAGCTTTTCACATAAATAGTGCAGAAGGACTGTAGAGGTTGAAGCAGGAAAAGCAAAAAGGGATTGAAACAAAGACTGGTGATGTGAATCAAGCACTTCAGCATCAAAAATAAAACGAAATTGTAAGAAACATGCTATAAGGTGTAACATCCCCACTACCTGTATACAGTTTACTCATTTTCTTTGTTTCTGCAACCAGTTGTCCTCTCATTCTCGTTTGTAATTTCAAACACATTTAGATACATTATCTGAAATGTTTTTCAAGAATGAAACAAAACAATATTGAACATTCTGAACCTAATGAAACATTGAGAATGGAATCTTGATTTCCTCCTGATAGTATTCTTTAATGGATAGGAAGAGTTGATAAAATATTTTATCTTCAACAGTACACAGCTTAGCTTTTACAATTCTGAGGCACAAATAAATTGTTCTCTGTTATATTTTCCCTGCCTTTAGGACAGTAATGAAATCATGGCCAGGCATTTCTTGTTACTTAATGGCCGACAGAGTTCATCTCATCGAACCAATTTCAGCAGTTATACATATTCATGAAACACTTAAGGATGTGTTTGATTTTAGCTTTAGTGGGACTTAAGGATATGCCTAAAGTTAGGCACGTACTTAAAATGCTATGCTGAATTGGGATGGAGGCAACTGCACGCTTACCTGAGCTAAACTCAAAATTAAGCATATGCTTAAGTGTTTTGCTGAATACAGATGGAGTGCTGAACTGGAGCCCAGTGATTACTCATAAGTGTCAGTATGTTCTCAATCCAGAAATTATCACTATACAAATAAAATCTGAAGATACACATATACATAATCAATGTATGGCTGAGTAGAATTTTGATGACCAGCTAATTAGAATTCATGCAGACATAAATTAAGAAGATGATGAAACACTGCTTAAACTCAAAGACATCCTAAATTATTCACTCAGGATGTTCATAGAAGACAAAATATGACAGAGAAGCAACATGGAGGCATAAATAGAAGCCCTAATGACAAGCACAACAACAGCTTTAACTTCCAGCTGAAGACAGTTATTAACTTCAGAGGGCCCAATTTAGTTGGTCTCAGGCCTGATACTAGGCAAACTTAAAATTTTCAAATTTTAAATTTGCCTAGTTTTCTGAGGCCACAATGATGTTAATAGGAGGTTTCGATACACATCAAACAAATGGATCTGGTTCATCAGATCATACAAATCAGACCCAGAATCACCATTCTGAGGTTTTGTAACTTAATGGCATCGAAAATCTATAGATTCTATTTGGAAAAAACAAATGCATGGCTAAGGCCCATTCATGCTTTCCAATGCCTTTCTCAGTTTCTATATTAATTTCAAAAAGAAAAACATTAAAATAAATCAGTTTCATCTGCTGTCATTTTTTTACAAAAGATGAATAGGAAAAAAGGCACCTCACATTTTCTTTTCTGACTTAGCACCTGATGCAGCACTTTTCTTTTTGTAGACTGGGAAGTCTATCTGGAAAGAAAAAAGAAAGATCTAGTGAATTAGATGATATTTAAAATTTAAGACCGCTCACAACTGCCATATAATTCAAGAATTGTACATATACTTTAAAAGGTTCACAATTTAGATAGGACTTGCTGCTTTATTGAGCAAAATTAATAGTTTAAAGAAATAAATTCAACCTATGTTTTATGTGAGGGATAAACCTAGCAATACTTTCCTTTAAGCTCAGATGTACAGCTTCAGAAAGTGTAAATTTTGTTTTCCCCTTTCCATGTCTCTGTCAAGCTACTTTGGATTATTATTCTAGTAATGCCTTCATTACGAAAACACAGAAGACTAATATTTGGTATCATATTTTTCGTCTTAGAACCACTTGCGTAGATCAGGCTGGTTGGCTTTTGTTGTACTGCATTTCTGATCAGGCTAACTCTTAAAAAGGACACATCATCTGGTAAAAGATTCAGAAGAAAGAAAAAACAGAATGCAATGGAAACATATAAATATAACCCCCTCAACTGTCCTCCCCTAGTATGAAATATGGCTTTTCCCATATATATTTTCATTCTTGTGTTCCTGGAATACAGTTATGAACGAAGCATCATAAAAAACATGTATCTGGCTTTACACTGAAAAAGCACCCATCCCAGTGTGCTCTCCCTGACAACAGCCAACAAAGGAGTCTAGGCAGGTGTAAGAAACACCATACATTTGGAGTGATTTGTCTCCATTACAGACTTCTGGTTATTGACAGCTTAGTGACTGAACTACGGGCAGCATCTCTACCCTTGTGTTTAATAGCCACTGAATAACTAATCAGACATCAAATTGCCTAATCCCCTTTTTGATCCCCTCTATATTTTCAGACTTTGCAACACCTGTGACTACCAGAGCCATAATTTAATTTTGCATTATCTGAAAAAGACTTTTGGATTTTTGTTTTAAATTTGCTACCTGATAATTTCATCATGTTCTAGTACTTGAGCTACAGAAATAATAAATATCAATATTCTTTATTAGCCTTTCCCCCACTTTCAAGATTGTATTGCTGCTCAGTTACCAAGATCTTATGATACTGAATCAATGGATGGTAAAACGGTATATCATATTTATCATCAGTAAATACAGCATGAAACATTTTCTATCCTGATGAATCCCAATTTATTTAGTCTGTCTTATGAAAGAAACTATTCCACACATCTGGCAGTTCCACACACTACCTTCTAGACTCTATCTTTTTTGGATGGTCTGAATGGCATGTGATATCTAAGATACATGCGTACTATGGATGTAGTTAAGAACTATGTGCTGATTACTAGCCAGCTACATGGGCACTTTCACGTTCTTATTAAATTCCAGTTAGGTTATCCGTGCTACAGCTGGTCTCAGGAGACTTCCCGTCAATTAAAGACCAGGCACATTTGACCAGCTAAAGGAAAGACTGCATGCCTGACAAGTGATTTGCTCCTACCCACGTCGTGGACAAGTAAGTCCTACTGGTTGCATGTTACTGTTCCATATATTTTTGTCTATATCATAGACCCTAGTCCCATTTACTGAAACCAAAGTCTGATATTCAAATGTATACTAGCTTTGCCTATTATCTACCACCGTAGATCCTACCTTGCTCTATGGACTTCCTAATGTTTTGGCTCAGCTCCCAGTTATGCTATTCTCCCAATTTTTGGAATGACACTTCTACTGATTATTCTTCTGACCTGTTGTGCTTGGTTTCAGTCACTAACTCCTTACTGTAACCTCTCTGCACACTGCCACCTTTCTCAAGGTACACAGATATGATGTGTTCACCCCTGAATTATTTTTCTTATTATACCCAACCTCCTGCTATATTTTGTGCTCCATTTGGTGCCAAGTTTACAATTTCAGAGAACTAACCACAATGATTCCAAGTTCTTGCCTGTGTGAAAATGCAAATTTTAGAGCACATTTAGGTATACATATATATAGTAATTCCTTCCACCAAACATTTTCATTACTTTTTCAGTCACCAGAATGTTTTGATGAGCAAATAACAAAATAAAATTTTGTTTGAAAAATCGTAAGTAGTATGTGCTAGATTAACATTGGCAATGCATTTAGTATATCTACACCACTATTTCAGGAGTGATATTTAGCAAATCTACCCACAGAGCCTAAATGCTAGACACTGATTATCATTTTTTAATCAAGAGTGCAGGTTTTAAAGGTTGCAAGTCACTGAACTGACTTGTATTGCAGATTTCAATCAGTGAGGTATGGGTTACCTAAATGTTAAAGGAAAAACATTCTTCTTATGAGGCTACTACACTTCAAGCAATTGCTATCATAAACAGAGGGCCTGGCTCTTCTCACCTTTGTATGTTTTTGGATTATTAGCCACCAATTAAATGTTATCTGCTGGGAGAGCTAAAATGCATGTGCATGCTCAGGAATAGCCTTATTTAACACCTCATTTTATAGGTGTATGGTTCTTTGGTCATTTATTTAAGATGTTCTCTGTTATCACTGAGCAGCTTTGACTGGTTTGATTTCATACTAATTTGCTGTATTTTGGTCTTCTGTTTTTCATCTAGGAATTTGAGTCCTGAAATTGCTCCTCCAATTGCTCCTCCAAAATGCCTCATTTTATCACCCCCATTCATTCATTTGGAAACACTGCCTGGGATATAAGGCATATGCTGAAAGGCAGTCTACCTTTTAGTTCATGTGGTCTAATGCCATGCCAATGCCCAATAAAGCCACCAGCTAGGATTTAATATGAAGATGAAACTACATTTCTTGTACAATTGAGATATGACTAGATAATTTTATACAATCTAAGCATTAACACCAGCTGCCTGGGAAAAAACATGAGAAAAGGGTGGACACAGAAGTGCAATAAGCGTACTATCTGCATAAGTATCTGCCTCAAGAGTCAATCTCCAAAAATTAATTTCTGGGCAAAGGTCCAACACTAAAGTAAGCAACTTTGCACATTTCTGGTTATAAATGTATGAATTCAGTGCAAGATAGATGCTTGATGATGTTTTAAGTTGCTTCAAATGTATCTTAACAATTAACAATACATTTACCAAATGCTATCAAGTCATTATCCAAGGTATTCTTGGGTCCTCCAGCTGTGCTTATCAGTATGTGATGACGATTATGAGCTGACAATGAAAATTAATATATTACTATACATGTGATCAGGATTTGCCAGGACCATATCTCTCTATATATCTGATATTCATAAAACAAGTATCAAACATCTGTAAAGACTGTTCATTTCAAAATGAACATTTTGATCAGCAGACTGCTACCTACAAGGTTTTATACAGCAGAGAGAAAACAATTTTGCACCTTAATTTCTTTTTAAAGTAAGATATATCTTACATTACTTTCTTAAAGTAAGTTGGCCACATAGCTTGAAGTATGTTCCCTTTTAACAATAAGGAAAATCATATCACTAACCCCTGAAAAGTGGGAGACACGAAACACACACAAAGGTTTTCTTTACAATCTGCACTCACCATTATATTTGATACACTGCTATAACAAAGGAGTCAAATGGTTTTATCTTCTCAGAATCTTCCACATAAGACAGTGCAGTGAAGCATGTGTTTGACTCAGAATGAGCTGTTCCCCACTTCACACTATGATGAGCCACTTGCCAATTGAGTTCAGCCTCCTGCCTCCCACTTGCAAAAGGAATTTAATTGGCTGTTACAGCAATCTGTACTCTGATAAGGTTGCTGAGAGGGGAGAGAAAAAAAAAAAAAATCCTGTCTCATCTGAAGACCTTATATAGTGTTTTTCTTCCACAGCCCTCTATTTGTGCTGGTCCACCATCTCAGTGTTTAGTCACCCTTTGAACAGCCATTACTCCCTCTAGACTTCCCATTTCTACCTGGAGCCATCCAAAAGTTCACAGTTCGTTTCCTTTACTTCTGAAACTATCTTTGAAGTCTCCAGTATGTGGTCCAGCAGGTTGTGTATGCTTTCATCTGAGGCTGCCTCCCCCCCTTGAATTCAAAGTTTTATTCTGCCTGAGACAAGGGTGGCCTGCAATAAAGACCTTGCTTCCACTTCACAAGCCACCTGTTATCTTCTTCACCAACCTGCCAACTTCTCTATTGCTTCCCAGTCCTGCTGCTCCCCAGCCCACTGTGCCATCTGCACAGCAGGAATTCAGAGATAAACTTACCAAGTGTTAGAAGTCTCAGCTTTGTCTCAGAGCCGATGCTGTTTTGTGAGCAGAATAATTATTCTGGAATAAAAGTAACTTTTATTTAAGAATAATGTCTACATAGAAAGCTACTCTGCTTCCTGTTTTGTATGGGAAACAAGATCTATTTGTGAATACCTCAAGATTTCCTCAGTAAAACAGGATATACGTGGATATAATAATTGCATTAATCTGCAAAAGGAATGAAAAATGATTCAAAATATCATTTAAAAATCTTTAACATTTCCAGAATATCTGGAACTGGGGAGAAGATGAAATGAAGGACTCTGATGACTCAAAAGACTTAAGACTTCTGCCCTAAAATTAAGAAAGGAAAAAAAAAAAAAAAAGGAAAAATTTGCAATGAGAATACAGACCACTGCATCCCAGTAGAAACTGAATGAAGGGTAGCATATAAAGCACTGGAAGAGGTGGCTAGGTTGAAACCAGAAAGAAAATCCAGCTTGTCTATTATAGCTAGTGGCACCATGCCACAGAAACTCATGAACTTAGTCTCGGTCCCAGGGCCCCAAGATGATGAACACTGCTTAAATACAATAAGTAGAGGACAATCACTAACCCAGGTAATTTCAAATTGCATTTAAAAAAAAAAAAAAAAAGGAAGAGGCAACAGTAGAATACAGATGGATCAGATGGATGAAGTAACAATGTAACATGAGGAAATAGTGAATTGATTTTGGTTGGCATGATACAGAATTGTCAAAGTACATCAGGAACTTGAACAGACAGCGTGGTAAAGCTTAACCTTAAGTATGAATAGAAAGTGCATTAAAGAGGTTGTTTTCAACCATCTACAAAGAGTTTCTGCTAAGCCTACAAGGTAGCACAGGAAAAACACCTACAGTTGCATGCTGGAACGTTAAAGCTGGCATCATACATCAATAGGAAGAATAGAAGCTGATCATTCTTTTGTGAATCAGGGATGATAGAGTGGAAATGGATGTTTCATATTTTGTTCAATTCAGATTATTATGGTATTCTGTCTAAACTGGTGAATTTCAACCATGGAACCACTTTGCATGATAAACAGTAGAACTCTTTGTCAGCCTTGAATCCTAATGAAGGAATGGTTAATTTGCAGCTAGCTTTGAAAGAGCTTTAGATTTAAATAACTGTCTCCTATTTTAGGTCAAGTACAAAACCCTAGTAAAGTGCAAATTGCAAGTAAACTAAGCTATCTCAGCTCTTAAAACACCACCATTATATCCTATCTCCTCCCAAAGAGAACAAATCAGTAATATAAAATAATGATTCTGACAAGGTAACACCTTGTCTATAACCCATTCTTCCTCATGTGCCTTTTTGGGAAAGATTTTATTAAGCATATTTTAAAGTTTAATGAACTACTCTTACTTTTTTGTTTTGGATAATTTTTCAGAGAATACATAAAAGCCATTCTAAAGAAACAATAAACGCTTGTGTGTAGACATAAGCAGAGCTGTGGGTACTTTCTAAGCACACTCCCTGTTTTATCCAGATTCACATGCTATAGTAATCTCTGTTGTCTTTTCTCATTGAATAAAATAAAATCAGACATAGAAATATTCTGAAAGACTATTTTCTTTCATGTGAAATGTTCATTAACGAAGATGTCTGTGCATGACAAGCTTTCTACTCCTTCTTCCTCACTTGTCTGTATTTTGATCCAGGCTAGTTTTTCATCTTGCTAGATTAGACTGTACAGCTGGCTTTCATCAAATGAAAGTGCCATGAGGCAAGGGTATACATAGCAACTCACCTACCAAAAACATGAGTATTGTAAATAGAAAGTTGAACTGATGTTAAAAATAATTGAAAGAATGTGCCTCAGAATCACTTGTGAAAACAACCTAACTGCATTGGCAATACAGGCCTACGCTCAATGCCTCTTTGGAGAAGATAGTTTAGCCATGTTATCTATGCAAATAAAGTACTGTCCTGTCTTTGGATAATGTATTCACTGCAGGCTCGCTCATAACATTACATGACATTTCAAGATTTCGAAGCTTAGTTTTGTTCTGTTGCAAAACAAAATCAAGAGATTCAATGCAGTGGCAAACGCATTCACTCAGGATGCCAGACTCTACTACAAAATAGAATGCCCTGAATGAATCAGCACAGCGATTTTCAACTTCAGCTTACCCAAAAAACCCCCTTGCATACTTGGTTTCAATAGTGAGTTAGCATTTCTGTTTTTCTCCGTTTCTCCCTACAGCAGATATTCAAGGCCTGAGAAATTCTTCTTGACAAAAAAGCCTTTGAAACTCATTTCTGGGGGAAAACACTTCAACTGGAGAGCTTTGGGATTTGCCTAAAGGCAGTGTATGTTTCTCAGTAATTTGCTCCTTGCAGAGGAAATGCTAGCTTACCCTTGCTGAAATGAGCATTTTTCAGTAAGTGCTACGCAGTAGTCAGCCTCTGTTCCTAACGCAATTGTTTGCAGTGTAGCAGGAGATATTCTGATTCCCTAAATTCCTTAAACTCACCCTGGGACACAGTTTCTCAGCAACGTCTGCTCATGACGCTTAGTCTTTTCAATCCTTCCGTGGAGATACAGCATTCAGTCTTATCTCATCCTCAACACCAAACAGGCTTAATAAGAAGAAACTAACTCTCTACTTAATGAAAGATCAGGTGAGGAATGATTAGAAATAACAAAATGAAACTAAATATAAAACACAATTTTAATTTAAATGTAAAGATCAGGTGCCTCTCTAGGCAAGAGGTAACCTCTTGTATCTAGACTTGCCAAGATTTTTCTATGAGTTCAGAGTTGGAAATTTACTGCATACAGGGATACCTCTTCTGAATAGGGATACCTCTTCTGAATAGAAAAGGACAGCAATTCCAGATCATCCCATCTGATTCTTTTTTCTAATACTATTTTTTAAATATGTATATGTACATACATTTTTAAATATGTTATGTAATTTTTACTCTTTCTCAGGAAGGCTTCCTCAGAAAGGCTTGCTCATCATCAGCTAGCAAGGTTTTCTTCACTAATCATTTCATACATCTACAGGATTCTTCAGATAACATATTTCTTGTAGCTTAAATGATCTTAACATAAATTCCTAAGACACTGCAATTCTTAGAACACTTTTAAGGCTGAACATCACAATGTTTGTAACCACATATCATTTTGCATATCTTTCATTTAGCTTTTAGTCATCATCAATCTAAGCTTGTACCAGAGAGTAAATGTGACATCCTAGGGCATGCCATTCATATTCACAACACACTTAGGAATACAGTAGTTTCATTGAATTACCTCTAGAGACATGCTGACATTGTTTCTGCCCCTGAAATCTTGTATCATTTTGACCACTAACAAAACGTTTAATGAAACATTACCAAAACAGGTCTCCCAAAACACACCCTCTTCAATAAGCCTATCCCAAGATGTAAACTAAATTTTAGACTCTGTGTCTTTACTGATGAATATCATCCAAGAGATCTTTAGAAAACCAAACTTCCTAGTACAATTTTCAAATAAGAAATAACCATATGAGGCACCAATTTGCAGCTAAATTCTGAGAGGCAACTTGTAAAATACAGAGTTTTAGATGGAGAACAAGTAATCCCCAAAATACAACCATAACACGTTTAATAAGCATAGAAACACATGCTACCCTGTGGGATGTTATATTCTGTATCACTGTGGTCACTCAGCATTCAAGCAAGGTGAATTCTGACTGGATAAAGTATGGAGAAATAGCTGTTCAGATAATCAGGGCAATGAAGAGTGTCTCAGATGAGAGGAAACAAGAAATAGTTTGACCTTTTTCAGCCCAGAGAGACAAAGGCTGACAGTGGACACAATTGATTCAGGCAGGAGTGGGCGTGACAAGTCAAGGATGGACAAGAGCTATAACTCTAAATGACAATGTTGGCACAATATAGTCAGTACAAACTCAGCATACCTAAATTTAGGGTGAAAACTGAAAGTTTCTATCCACCAAAAGAGACTAGAGCTGCTCTCCCATGGAATTAGTGGGAGCAAAAATAAATTAATAAATAAACCAGGTGAAAAACAGTGCTTAATATATATGTAAATGGCACGGTTGCCTTCAGCAACAAGATCCTGGTTTTATCAGATGAAAATGTCTTTCTCAGTCCAAAGTCACTCTCTCTTTGTGAATTAATTGAGTCTTAGGACAATTTACAAATAGGACTGAATTACAGTGAAGAAATATAAGTTTATGTTTATACAAAGCCTGGGTTCATAGTGTTTTCCAAAGAATACAGAGAACAATTATCCAACTGTATTTATCTGAGGATGACTCATTTAGAAGTAACTATAATTATGCTTTTACTGAAAACATCTCTCAGTTGAAGAGGTGCTAGAATTTCAACTGCCAAGATCCAGAATCCTGTCTGACTCAATTTAAGCTATCAAGCCTTCTCTCTTCTTTTATATTATTCTTTATTTACAGATAGTTTCCTTTTCAGAACAAACAACAACAAAAAAATAAAGAAAAAATAAACTTTTCACTCTTGTTTCTTGCAAGACTTTTAGTCTTCACAAGTGTTTTTCGAGAGCCTAAAATGAATTTACAATTATTTTATTATGTAGTAGGATCTATTTACTTCTAAGGCCATATAGAAAATTTTAAGTAGGGAAGTTACCTCCAACGGCTGCTTGCTGCCTTAAATTACATTTAACATTTAATCTTTGTACCTCAAAACCATACAGTGACTGCATTTCACCATATGGAATTTGGTGGTATTTAAGTTTTGTTAAATGTTTCTATTTCTTTCTGGACTTTACCTCATTTGTAATAATAAAAAAAATTGAGAACCAGTTATCTTTGACATGTTTGATATTTTTAAAGAAATATTTGTTAAAACTACTACGGAGGTATGGTAATTTTAGCTATCCAGTCACTGCGTTACATCTCATGAAGTTGGGTCAAATAATTTCAGCTTTATTAGCCCACTGGGAAAAAAGCTTACGCTTCTGGATAGTACATTGTAAAAATCAAGTTGGCAAAACAACGAGATAGCCATGCCATGATGGTACAAATTCTGAAAATTAAATACCAAACTTTCAGTCCCTCTTCTTAAAGAAAGGGTACGTCTACACAACTGATTTCAGTTTTGACATTAGTAGTTGTTATCTAATACATGGTGAGTATTAGCATTTAAAAGTCTACGTACTCCAGAAATTTACACTACTGTTTGTTTTAGTTTAAAACAGGTATCTGTTCTTCGTAACAGGGCCTGTATGATACATGTAATACTCATGTACGTTCTGTAAATGACAGAATTCACAGAGGTTCCACTCATGATATTGAAGTACACTGACAGTGAAGCACCACTTTGTCCATAGTAGTTGGTAGAGTATTGTACATATAATAATCGAAAGTAAGACGAATTTTTGGGGTCCAAAAACTTGGCTACTGCTCCAACTATAAAATTTGTTCTCCCATTTTGATAACACCACTTATATTATAGATCTCTTATGGAGAAAGCGAAGTTTATTGCTAGAATGTTTCTCATTTTTAATGTACGTAGAGCTGATCTCACTGATACTTGGTCAGTTTACATACCTTCTTACCCTTCAGTCTTACGCATTTTTGCCTCATTTGGTCATGCTCCTTCACAGGATTTGGTACAATCACACCTCTCCAGTCCTGGTATACTTTGCCTGTTGGGAAGATTAGTATGGTCTTGAAAAATATGTCATTTATCCAAATTACTTCACATTATTTCTTTACTTTCAATCTACTGAATTAGTAGTTTCAGCTTGCAGAAGTGGAATTGACATTTGCTTCCTATGGGGTCCGACAGGAGTTTCCATAAAACACTTCAAATATTTTTAGGCTCATTGCCTGGATCAATGACAACAAAACTAGAAAAATCTCAAAGTCTGCATCTCATTGCATAGCTTTTAATGCAGTCCCTTCAGTATTTTCAAAGGAAAAATAAAGTCTCATTTTATCCAGATATCCTTCATAGAAAGGCGTAAAACAGCTCTGCATTCTTCCATTCACTTTACCATGGAAAGAATCAGCATGGCTTCCCATCCCTCTCTTGAAGCATGTTGGCTGCAAGACGTTCTGTTCTTTCACCTCCTGAAAATTACCTGACTTGGATGTCTCTTTTCAGATCAGGGCTGAAACCATGAACAAGGCTGCTTTTGAAGGTATTTTAAAGAGCCAGGCTGATTTCCCATCTAACTACAACTAAACCACAGCCAGTACAATATGTGTGCCTTGTGCCAAGCCACAACTTAGTTCTCACTATCATGTGTTAATATCTTTAAAATGTTCTGAACGGTGAAGTACACACACACTACTTTACTTCCCTATCAGCTTCAAGTACATTGAATTCCTGGTTCCAATACAACTTCATTTAGTGAAAAAGGAATGCATAACTTAAAATCATGAATTGCCAGCTTACATTGTAAAATAAAGTATTTAGCTATAAAGTTCTCAAAAATAATTTGAAATAAATCTTACCTCTCTGTACAAATGAACAACTGTAAGCAGTTCTTCCAAGTGATTATGTGTAATAGTGATTGTTATGTTCTGTATAAAATATCGCAAATTTTAAAGGTAACATGCTTAAACCATATCACAATAATTTTGAAACTGACAGGGTGAAAGAATTTTCTGCTCTACATTTTGAAAACATAAAACCTTGACTTCAATGAGTGCACTGCAACACCAGGGAGATCAAAAAAGCTTGATATCTCTTGCAGTAGATGAGATCATTTCAGAAAATCTGAAACAAATTTGGCTAGTGAGTGAAATAAAAATCTCAATTACGCCAGTTTTGCCTGTTACCTACATAACAACAGAGCTGCCGTTAAAGATAACAAAAAACGTTTTTACAAATACATCAACGCAAAAAGGAGGACTAAGGAGAATCTCCATCCTTTACTGGATGCGGGGGGAAACTTAGTAGTTACAAAAGATGAGGAAAAGGCTGAGGTGCTTAATGCTTTCTTTGCCTCAGTCTTTAGCGGCAAGACCGGTTGTTCTCTGGATACCTGGTACACTGAGCTGGTGGAAGGGGATGGGGAGCAGGATGTGGCCCTCGCTATCCATGAGGAAATGGTTGGTGACCTGCTACGACACTTGGATGTACGCAAGTCGATGGGGCCGGATGGGATCCACCCGAGGGTACTGAGCGAACCGGCGGAGGAGCTGGCCAAGCCGCTTTCCATTATTTATCGGCAGTCCTGGCTATCGGGGGAGGTCCCAGTCGACTGGCGGCTAGCAAACGTGACGCCCATCTACAAGAAGGGCCGGAGGGTAGACCCGGGGAACTATAGGCCTGTTAGTTTGACCTCAGTGCCAGGGAAGCTCATGGAGCAGATTATCTTGAGGGTCATCACGCGGCACTTGCAGGGCAACCAGGCGATCAGGCCCAGTCAGCATGGGTTTATGAAAGGTAGGTCCTGCTTGACGAACCTGATCTCCTTCTATGACCAAGTGACGCGCTTGGTGGATGAGAGGAAGGCTGTGGATGTGGTCTACCTTGACTTCAGTAAGGCTTTTGACACCGTTTCCCACAACATTCTCCTCGAGAAACTGGCTGCTCATGGCTTGGACTGGCGTACGCTTTGTTGGGTTAAAAACTGGCTGGATGGCCGGGCCCAAAGAGTTGTGGTGAATGGAGCCAAATCCAGTTGGAGGCCAGTTACTAGTGGAGTTCCCCAGGGCTCAGTGCTGGGGCCGGTCCTCTTTAATATCTTTATCGATGACCTGGATGAGGGGATCAAGTGCACCCTCAGTAAGTTTGCAGATGACACCAAGTTAGGTGCGTGTGTCGATCTGCTCGAGGGAAGGAAGGCTCTGCAGGAGGATCTGGATAGGCTGGACCGATGGGCTGAGGTCAACTGCATGAAGTTCAACAAGGCCAAGTGCCGGGTCCTGCACCTGGGGCGTAACAACCCCAAGCAGCGCTACAGGCTGGGAGATAAGTGGCTGGAAAGCTGCCTGGTGGAGAAGGACCTGGGAGTACTGGTTGATAGTCGGCTGAATATGAGCCAGCAGTGTGCTCAGGTGGCCAAGAAGGCCAACAGCATCCGCGCTTGCATAAGAAGCAGTGTGGCCAGCAGGTCTAAGGAGGTGATTGTCCCCCTGTACTCGGCTCTGGTGAGGCCGCACCTTGAGTACTGTGTTCAGTTTTGGGCCCCTCGCTACAAGAAGGACATGGAGGTGCTTGAGAGAGTCCAGAGAAGGGCAACGAAGCTGGTGAGGGGTCTGGAGAACAAGTCTTACGAGGAGCGGCTGAGGGAGCTGGGGTTGTTTAGCCTGGAGAAGAGGAGGCTCAGGGGAGACCTCATCGCTCTCTATAGGTACCTTAAAGGAGGCTGTAGAGAGGTGGGGGTTGGTCTATTCTCCCACGTGCCTGGTAACAGGACGAGGGGGAATGGGCTAAAGTTGCGCCGGGGAGGTTTAGGTTGGATGTTAGGAAGAACTTCTTTACCGAAAGGGTTGTTAGGCCTTGAATGGGCTGCCCAGGGAGGTGGTTGAGTCGCCATCCCTGGAGGTCTTTAAAAGACGTTTAGATGTAGCCCTTAGTGATATGGTTTAGTGGAGGACTTGTTAGTGTTAGGGCAGAGGTTGGACTAGATGATCTTGGAGGTCTCTTCCAACCTAGACGATTCTGTGATTCTGTGATATTGGAAGTGATCAATGGTCTTTCTTGTCTACAATTCATTCTCCAAAAATAGCACACACTCATCGCTTCTGAGAAAACGCTGTTAACAGGTACAGAGACATTTGCAATCAGCAGAGCCCCCCCTTCTCTCTAGATTGGCCGAACTCTTTAGTCATGAAGTTTAATGTCACTAGCACATTTTAGTGTTATCATCAATAATGACTCTAGTTATTCTTGCTGGTTTACATTTTGCTATCAAAATTTCATGAAGAAAAAAGCTCAAAAAGTAATTGCAGTTTTGTGAAAAGTATGGGTTTTTTTGTTTTTTTTTTTAGTTTTTATTTTTAAAAATCCCTTTCATTTTTTCTGTTAGGAAGAAGGGAGCATACGAAGATGGAATTTCCTGATCCATCTTTTCTTTACTACTCAGCATGCCTGAGAGAGATGTACCTGTTTAGCTGTCCCCTTTCTGTAGTACAGTCCCCTTTTCTGAAGCTATTTCCAGATCAATTCTGTCCAGGCCTTGGACAGTAAAAGGACCGTTCTGTTTCTGCCATGTTTTTTTGGAATGCCATGTCCAGGACTGCACACTGTTTATATTAGCCCTTAACAAAACAATATGCTTACTTCTGTTCTACTGGTCACAACGTTTACATGTAATAGCACATGAGAGCACGAGAGCTTGGCCCTCTATCCAAAACCAACAGAAATTGTGTAATTCTGTTATGGATTTACTGATGAAAAAAGATCAAAAGCACTAGGGAATGACAACTACATCAAAAAATAGGTGTGATACAATGGTTAAGACTCAGGTCATGCTCATCTGTTTTCCTGTCAGATACTTACTGTAACCTCTTCCACCAACCTAGGAGCTACCATCACTGCCAGCCAGATCCAGCCTTCTCTCTAACATTGATTGAATTTCTGCAGGGAACTGAAGCTAGTCTCCCAGCTACTCCCAGGAAAGATGAGTTTTCTAACTACTAAGTTATTTAGGACTGAGTGACCTCTTAGACTACATTTTAAAAAACACTGCAAATTCAGCTCTGTATTTGATAGAGCGGGCACAGCATAATGTTAGAAAACATACAGCTAAATGATGTTAAGCCTCTACTTGTAAGAGAGAACAGGATTTAAAGATACATCTTTCTTTTCAACCTTTTATATATTTGGTTAAGCAGGTTTTTGTTTAATGGGATGGATTTTACAGCTTCTAACTCCCTCTATGAATGCCTAATTCAGGGAATCCACTGCAAAATTCAGTTATTTGAGCTACTTCTAGAAACCCTGATCAGTTAGGAAATACAATAGAATGTTGTCTATTGCCTCTCTTTGCATTAATCCCTCGTCTACCAAATGAAGTCATACATGAAGAATGCCTGATATAACTAGGTAAGAAAGATAAAGGAGTTGTGTAATGACTGCAGGCAAATATCCTGATGCAGAGACATTCAGAGACTGGAACGGGCTGGAGCTCTCTGCTAGATTGTTTTTTCCCACCGTTCAGCAAAGTGCTTTTCCGTTATGCACAAAACCATCTACCTTGCAGCCTGAGAACTTAATAAATATAAGCAATAACAACAAAAAAAACGTGTGTGAGGAAAAAACAATGAGTTTATATCACTTTGCAGTTCCAGGGGCCAGTAAGTCATAATTCAGTTTAAAAAAGAAATAAATTCCTGTTCTTTATACCTTCTCAAGTTCTCTGACACTGAGCTTTCTCAGGTCCCAAATTAATATCACTTCTGAATTTGATCATGGCCCGTTTTGATCTCAGGCACTTTTATCTAGTCGCTTCCCATAAAGAACATTTCAGGAAGGTCAGACAAGCCCTTTTAACCTCCACAGACCTTTTTTAAAGTCAAAGGTTGTCACAGGAATCCTGTGAAAGATACATCTATGTGATCCAATAAACAGATGAGAAAAAAAAAGTGTTTAAAAAAGTGCTTCTCCCAAAAGCACTTTTTCCCAGTTACTATTTCAATCCAGAAATAAGTGCATTGGAAAGGAAGTGGAGGCAGTTAATGAAAACTCACAGCTAGCTAATGTCTTTTTAAATAGGACACTCAGATTTAATCTGTAGTGCTTACAAGCAATTATTAGCTGGATGATAGAATTAACAGTTCATAGTTTAAGTATATGTATAATTTAAATGGGGGGCGGGGGGCACGAGTTTAATGAGTTAGTGCCGGAGAATTAATTCAAAGTATTTCAATTTTATCCATGAATTCAGTCATAGAATGCATGAGATTGAAGTTTATATCCACTTTGACATCTTTTACACTGACAGGATAGCACAAATAAGATTGGGGCTCATCAGAGCACCAAATATGTGATTGTAATCCCTGTCTAGAATACAATGTTCATTACATTTAAATAAATTTCCACACCAAAAAATAAGTATTTTCTATATGTCTCTGGTGACTGACACCATAACAGAATTAGGATATTGTAATGCAATTTTATATAAATTAATGTAATTGTTTTATAAATATTTATGTATACATATAGTAAGTGATTACATACACATACAAGAATCACTAAATACAACTTCATTGCAGCACGAAAGTCACTAGATATTCCAGAATGAACATAAAGTTAAGATATCTTTTAAATTCTCAGGTAACATAAGAACATTCAAGATCACATTAGAAATTTTTAATATTTAAACATGCATTGTACTAATAGATTTCTTTGTTACAAATTATTTTTATTTTCAAAACTTAATCTGAACTTAATCTTGCCAATTAACTTTTTTCCTTGACACATAATTTGTTTGAGGCAAACTTTATAAGTAAACAAAATCTCAGATGTCTACTTGGATTTTGAGCAACCTAAGAACTCAACTTCCAGGCAGATCAATAGAACAATCAAAACCTGATAGGATTTCCTAAAATGTTCAGGGCTCAGACTTCATTTTTACATGCCTAAACATTACTGAAGTCTGACTTCTTAGCCTCTGGTTTTGGTCTATTTTTTTGAATACATTACATTTCCTTGTCTTTTTTTGACATGGACAATGCAACTTCACAGAATGGGAACTACCTGTGCCCCCACGTAGGTACAGCAGCTACCATAATTCAAAAATTACTGCTTCTGTTCCCAAGCTCTTTCACCTCCAAGTCTCAGCCTTTTCCACTTCCAGTTTCAACTTTCAACCTATGCTAGCTCCTTTGGATTGCTGCATTTTTATCTTATGGTTATCTATGTAAACTAGATTTAACTAATGCACCATGACAGGGCTCATCTTCATTTTCCCTTGTGGATTTATACTTAAGCTACTTCAGAGCTTGTTAAGAGTATTCAAATGCAATAATTTTCTAATGCAAAATTTTTTTTAGTCTAGATAGTATAGAGGTTCTTAGTACATTTCCTATATTCCTACTGATTCATAGCTTTCATTTCATTTTTACTGATTGACGTGTCATTGTAGACAAAGCACTAGTAACACTGAAAACTATTTTCTTTCTGCTAACTTCTTTTCCTCAAAAAAAGCAGATCTGTTACTCTTTCTAATATCACAGCTACTACTGGTAACACAATTTCAGTGCCAAGTGGCCAATGTAAGATGTAATGATTCACAGTATAGAAATACCTATTGAATTTGCAGTAATTGTACTTTTTGTGTCAGGTTCAGCAGCAAGGGCAAGGATGTAGAAAAAAACCAACCCCTTCTTCCCACAGAAGTATTGGTCCCTGCCAGACACAGGGTATTTGCTAGAATTCATCAGTTGCATACCACAGCCAGGTTTTAAAAACCTCATTATTTAAATTAAGAATATATTCATTTCTTTTCATTAAAGTATCATGAAACATCCTTCTATACTCTAAACAAAGATACATCTTTAGAAAATAGTTTAGTATCTTTGCGAAAACATCAATTTGCTCACCAGAAATGTACCAAACAGACTGTGAATAGGAAGAAAAAGCTTCTGAAAGTGCACTCACAAAGGTCTGCTTTTCAGGGTTGATATTACAAGTAATTAACCTGACATTTAATAAATGACATTTCTAGGAACTGCTAAAGCTGACTTAACAAGCAAACAGAACAACCTTGTTTTGTTTAGGAAAGGTAGTTGCATTGTTGCACATTTTATTTAAAATGTTTTTGCCAGCTTATGTTGAAAACATCTGCATGCATGAAATATTCGAAATAAACATCCATAAAAATACACTGAACTTTCTATTATGGTGCTCTCTGATTCACACAAACTCTGATAAAAATGTCTGGTGGCAAAGCTGGTATATATTGCAACTGAGTGGGCTCATACTGGAGTAATAATAAATTTACTTTCACCTAAAGATGTGTTTGGTTTTTTTCTAAGCATATTTCAATTCATAAACAATTCAGACTGCATTTTACATTTTGGTCAAAAAAAAAAGAAGAAGATATGCTGGAATTATCCTTAAACTCTTCCTAAACATTGGAATCAAGAATGAGAGTAGGAATTAATAGTAATTACTTTGAAGAATCAAGAATGCATGTGTTTGTCCAGTTATCCAACCCAGAGAAAAGGTTTGTTTACAAGCAACACATTTCAAATGTGCTTAGAAAACCAGAGTAATTCAAGAATACGTCTGAAATTTAGTCACATTTCCTGCTTGTGTTAAGGAGAATATTAAGTGTTTATATCATATGATGGTCTCATCAGCTTTATTTCTGTGCACTAGAAATCCTGAGGTTTCTTTCAAGTGCCTATAATATCAGAGTATTATTCACCCAGTTCAGCTGCTTTGTTAGCTTACCCACACCTCCCAAGGGAAAAGAATGGAGTCTTCAATCTGAATAGAGGAAATCTAATTATAATTAGGATTCCCATATAGCATTTGCAAATAGGGTTTTGTAATTTGGGGGGGAAATGAGGTTGTGCATATGTCTGTGTGTGTGTGATGACTTTTGCTTCACTAGTTAACCATGGGATGATGAAGATCTACAGAGCAATCCTGTTTAAAATGAAAGGTGTTGCAAAGCCCACTGACCTTTTTTTCCCCACCTAATTCCAGAGTTTGGTGATGATTTGGTCTACTGAACCAGGCACTGGAGCTGTCTCTAGATGCTTGAGAATATGTACACAGAATAACATGTACACAGAAAGGTCTAGAAAAGTTTGTTTGAGGTCTAGAGTGCATAACATACGAAAGAACGATATGTGAATTGTTAGAATGAGAAATATCAATGACAAATGTCCTATCATCTTTACTTCTTGACATTTTGGGAGAAAAAGAAACGTGATTTTTTCTCATTCTTTATTTTTTTCACTAATACTTTTTAGAACTTGAAGGTGACAGAAAAAAAAAAAAAGCTTTTTGGCAAAAACAAAGTAAACCCTTAAAAAGTGATATATTCTCAAGAAAACTTCCATTTCTTAAAAAAAAAAAAAAAAAAAGGAAAGCCTTAATAAAATGAGCAGTTCTTGTTCTGTAACAGTTCTATAACACCCCCCCCCCAAAAAAAAAAAAATATAGAGTTTTCCATTGCATACAACTAGTGCTTACTAATGATGAAAATATTATGCTGCTACGATGGCCCACCTTCATCAAAGCAATACTGGATTTACAATTTCAGTGAACAAAACACAAGTTATACCAGCACACATCTTAATATCCTAGGGGTCCTTCATTAAAATTGTACTGTCATGTATTAATGGAAGACATCCCTAAAACTTCCAGTTCAGAAAAGATACCGTGTTTTCATTCACACTTCTTCAGATCTCTCCTGCTACACCTTGTAGGTCTTCTGTTGAACACCCTGTCCTGATCCTACCAGCTAATCTTCCCCCTTCATCCCTTTGTGTAGCAGATCCAATTCATTTCCAACCACCCAGTGATACCCTATTTCATGGCCATTCTTTACCTCAGTCATATAAACCCTTCCATTAAAAAACTCACTTTGCGCCCACAAGGCACTTCTTTAGGCCTATTTTATTGCAGTGAAAATGCAAACAACAGGGAAAAGAATCTTGTATACACATGAATGAATTATGTTCCCTCAGAAAAAAAACTTTGAACTGCAGTCTTCCTTCCCTCCTTCCCCTTCTCTTGTCGCCATGGGTTCTTATTTTCACAGCAGCTCTTCCCTGAAGTGAATGCTACTACTTTGGGACCTTGGTATTTGTGCAGTAATTACTATTGTTCAGCCCTGTATGTAATAGGCATGTGAGAGGACTACTAAAAATATAGCAGCACTCAAAGATTGCCTGTAAAACCTTTAGAAATACATACAAAGCTGTAGTCCCCAAAACAAACTCTGTTCCAATCAGCGACGCTTTTCTATTAAGCTGTAATGCAGAAATACAAGAAATAACTCTAGGGCAGAAGAAAAAGAGGAAAGAATAAAGACCGTAGTTCAAACAACCACGGCCTTGGTCAGGAGAGCAGAAGACTATTTTATCACTGCTGCAAACTGATCTCATTTTTTCAAAGGCCTCAAAACCAAGCTACCTCTAATTTGCTCGTAAAAGCCTTTGATTGTATCAACAAAACATCAAAGGGCCTGAGCAATATATCGTGTGAATATCTTTCATAAAGGTCAAATTGTTCTGTCTTGTAACGTGAAATCTCCTCACCTTTTTATTTCATGATGTGAGCTCTATTTGAAAATGCACTCTTTATTTGCAGCACTATGGGTGGGTTTTCTCCTTTCCTTTCTTCAAAATTTATTTCCAGCTAACAGTCTCCTTTATTAAATGAATCAATGTTTCACATGCTTTCCCATGAAAAAGCCCCATCAGCTGTGTATCTTTATGTTATTAAACAAGTGTTGTTTTTTTTTTTTTTTTTTTTTTTTTTCTGGTAGATGTATGACCATTAGCTGTGTTGAATCAAGCAAGAAAAATAGCTGGTTCCCAAATTTCCTCTTATAAGATGGAAGTGAGCCATCATAAAACATAACACCCACAAATTGTGCTAGATGGCTTGAAATTATACTTGTTCTAGTGTTAATTACCAATAACCCCAGCATTTTAGGAGCACATAATTGAAAAGCCAGTTACAATGGAATCTAAAAATGATCACATATCTTCATCTGACACTATTTTTTCTTTTTTTTTTGACAGAAAAATTGGTCATTTCTCTTATACAATAAGAAAAAATTAGGTAAATGTGCCCGAAGCAGACAGGAGTAATTTGATTGTTTCTTAAAAACCCATTTATATTGAGGACTCAAATTGAACCCCAGCCTTGGAAAAATGATTTTTTTTTCCATTCTACCTAGGTGTGACTGACTATAGATTACCTAAAATGGTGACACAAGAGAATTAGAGCTAGACTTATGCTGCTGCTGAAGCCCAGCAACTAGCCAGTGTCCCTTTAAAGGGGAAAAAGAGGGTTAAGATATTTTCACAATGAGTGAACTTTGGATGCAGTATGATTCTGCAACAAATCCTGTGTAGAAGTGAGCCCAAGTCACATATTAAGGCCTCCATCTTTTGGCAGTCCTTCAGCTCTAAAGATCAGATTTTCAAAACTGTTCAGCTGTCATAGATAATGCAGTACCATCCAACACTTGGCCTTTCAGCTTCTGGCCTTTATTGCACCAAGTCTTTTATTCAGAAAGCAGATTTCTTATTAGTGTCATCTGTTAAGCCAGAAGAGAAAAAATGACTTTCCCTGTAAAAGATATTTTTCAACAGTGCATTCAGAAGTGCTAATGTTAATGTGTTTTTTCATAGAGGATCTATTTGTGGAAAATATAGGTTTGGCAAAAATTTAGATATATATGGCTTCTGAGATTCTTTTTTCTATCGACTACCAGCTATATACATGAACAGTGACTTGGAAGAAGTACACTATTTTAACTCAGTAAAAGAAAGGTCAAGGACCTGAACCAGGCTTTGTTATCCAGGATGAACCGCTATGGAGACTGCAGTATTACTTTATTGAGCAAGTCCAACCATAAAAACTAGGTGGTCTTGCATGTGTTCCAATCACAGCATTACATTTTCTAAGTATAAACTAACCGGCTGTCTTGAAACACCTCACACATTACTAAGAGTGCTGCTAATATGTTCAGCGAGTCTTTCTTTAGCCATGGTTTTGCAAAAATGGGCAAAATGAATGTTGTTACCAGCCCTTCCCATCAAAATCAGTCAACACTTTTCCATTACAATGCCCCGTTTACAGCTACTTAAAAGAAACTTCAACTATTGAATTTGAAGTTCTCTTTGTCGAGCATATGCATCTTAAAAACAAATCAACAACAACAAAATCAAAACCAACCAACCAAACAAACAAAGAAAACAACCCCTAGACAAAAGCTGAATTCCAACTTTCCTCCTTGTATTCTTCTAGAAAATCATTATTCCATAAGACAGAAATAGAGGTGGGCAACAGAATGAAAAAGCTGAACTAAGTTCAAGCCAATGCTTGATTGTGACTCGTCTCTGTTCATGAATAAGGATGAACCAAGTCAGTGCAAGGTTTCTGGCATTATTTCCTTATCATCAAATATGTTTGATTTTTCACATATTTGTCATCAGTTCCTTTGGCTTGGATTGTTTTTGGCTGATGGAGATAAGCTAGACCCTTGATTTAACTCAGCCTTTAACTATCTAGCTCACTGAAAGAGAAATATTCTGCATTCAACCATCTATATATGAGGAATAACTTATAGCAGAAAAAGAGAAGACAGTATCAGAGTTCTGTTCAAAAAATTCAGACTTTTGCTGAGAGAAGGAGGAACGAAAAACAGACTACAGGCCAACCTGCAAACTGCTTAGGCTCTTGCAGGTCAAAGTGGACCTCCAAAAGAAAAGAATCAGGCTACTTCGCAGTTTACATGGCCCTAATCCCATCTAGTTCCCCTGTAACCTATCACTTATATGAACTTTATTTAGCAATGTTGGGTAGAGGACAGCAAAAGAAGCACTTCTATTCCTCTCCCCTTGTCTCTGCTTGTGGAATATCTCTCCAGAGTCCTGGAGTAAGACTGCCACCAAGAAATAATGACATAAATATGTCGCCTCTCTGTCATGCAAGACGGCAGTATGAACCCTAACAGGGTCATGGAAATAGTGTAAGGAGCTATATCAATAAGCTCAGAGGTCATCAGTGACCATTACTCTTCTTATTATTTGAAAAAAGGTAGGCTGATACTTATTTGGCATTAACAAATAAATGGATTATATTAATTCTGTACTACACATATAAGCTGTATCTGTAAGCAAAGTGGATCAATAGATGTCAGGAGTTCAAGTGTGTTTTTATGTAGTGATATACACACAAACATGGTAATGTACAAGAACTGATATTTGTCTATAGTCTTCAAGCTCTTTCTCATATTTTTAATTGAATGAATTATTTAGCTTTCTTAACAATGTATCAGCCTCTTCTACAAGAGGAATGATTATATTCACAATTTAATATGCAGCTCAGACGCAGAGGAATATGACCAAATCTGTACAAACATTTACAAAATTAGTCAATTTTTGTTCCCAGAAGATACGGAAAAAGCTCTGGCCCTCTTACTTTACAAGACAGCTGGACTAATGCCATTTGCTTAAAACATTTTAGAATGAATCCTGACATTTTTCATCAAATAATTTACTGTTTTTTACTGAAGACTTAGGTATTCAGATAGTCTGACAGTTGCTTGAATGTGGTTTGAAGAATATTGGCACTAATCACTGAATAAATTATTAGAAAAAAATATATATTTTTTATATTCCTAGCCATTTCCATCACTATTTATCAGTTCCTAGTTCTTCATGACAAAATCCACTAAACCTAAGGAAAGAAGCACTTTTAGCTCAAGAAGGGTGTTAACTTGCAGTTTGTGTTCTTTTAGTAAACAAAACCAAACAAAAATATTTTTAAAAATGTATGCAATAAAAATATTAGAAAACATTAAATAGAGTTTTAAAATATATTATTTGAAATCACTATTTTGGCAGATATTGCAAGGGTATAATTATGGGGCTGTCTTATAAAGATGTGCAACAAACTTCATCACATAGCTGAGCTGATGCTCAGCCTCAACTTTCACTACCAATAGAATAAATCTACAAATAATACCAATAAAATAATTAGCTATTTTGTTTTAAAATACGCTGTTAGATTATGTTTCTCTCTCTTTTCATTCATGACCCCTGCACTGCAATCTAATCTGCAAGCATTCGCATAGCGAAATCAATGATTTTGCACACATCTAGGGCTTGCTCACATATATCAGTTCAAAGAACCAAATATGACAATATCTGAAAGTAAAAACAACTGTGTCCTTTCAAAAGCACAGCCAGAATTTTTTGCAAGATTGTCTCACATTCTTATGTTGCACTGAGTAGCATTTCATCTCTCTCACTGATACCATAAAGTTTTCTACTCTTCATCAGAGAGTAGACGTGCACAGCATGAATGGTTGGAGCAGGATATCCAGTCTTGCCGGCCAGCAGATCTGGGCCAGCTAGGATGGAAAAGTAATCCTGTGCTGAATAGACAGTAACAGATTGCTTCCTTCTTGTAATAGAGGGAGGAGCAAAACACAAACCGTAATTGAGAGCTACTCTCTTCCTGATCTGACCTGGGGAGGTGGACAACCATAGGTTGCTGCTGAGTGAGTTTAAGACAAGTGGCCATACTGCAATTTAATCCTAAAGAGCAAACAGCTAAAGCTTTTCAGCGCCTTTCTTTGCCATTTTTAACAATATTGGTAAAACACATTGTGGATATACTCTAAACATCCCTGTTTATTGAGACAGCAGTATCCTATTGATAGTACCTTAAATCATCTCTTTTTTGTCTGCTTGCATGAAAATTTAGATTTTGAAATGTGTAAAAGCCCTAAACAGAAGGCATGGATGTTAACTCATTCTCAATACTTGATTGTTTCAGAATCTATTGTTTTTATCACAGCCTTGCATTTCCTTATACCAAGTCTCTAGAGTGCAGAGAAAAGGGGAAGATCAGAGCAGATAGATCATTTTGCTGCTAGCAACAGACTGCCTGGGGACTTTTAAGTGCAGTAGATTAAGAAAATGTTTAGTGACTAATATGATTCAGAGCCCAGTTAAGTCTGTGAAAGCACTAAGAGGCGTTTATGGCAAACGCATTTTTGTTATTGTTTCTGTTTATCAAGGAAAATTCAGGTCAGATGAGTGTCTTATTTTCACAAGTCAAATCTTTTAACCTGTTTCTCAGTGCCCTTTGAAAGAGATGAAACTGATGAAGTTTCTTAGGTCTCAAAAGTATTGCAATTTTGCAATCAATGGTCTACAATTTTGCATCAGGAACTTTAACTGCAAATCTCTTGCTATCACATTATTTTTAGTGAGTTTGCATGGAGGAATAGTTCAGTCTTTCAACTGGCCCTTCTACTACAGCAGCTCAGGCCAGTGACAAGCTAATAAAAGCAAAAGTCAGGATTCAAGCAGTCAGTGGCAAAGGCAAGACCCAGATGAGGGTCAAAAGATCGATCCTGCAAAGTGGGGATGCCAAACAAAGAAGGCTGCCGCGGTATTATTAGGCAGGCTGTTTGGCGGCAAGAAACAGCTGGGACAGACGGTAGGATGGAAGGACAAGGATCCAAAAGTCAAGATAAAGAACCAAGGCTGAAGCAGACAGAAACATATTAGGCTTCAGGATCACAGAGCAGAACTAGTGCCACATGCCATACACTGGAAAAAACATCTATGAGTGCAGAGCACAGCACTGTGTGGGCTGCTGCAGGGAAAGTTAACTCCATCCCAGATAGACCCAGCACAACATCAGTCAAGATTTCAGGCCAGTATCTATGTCCCTGGGGGGCAGACTGTGGCCAGGCCATTTGACTGTTTGGATTGACAGTGATAAGATATCTGAGTATCCAAGTGAGGTTTAGAAGAGAGTTGACTCATGCCAGAATTGCTCAAGAATGGGACTTCATAGCAGTACAGTCAGTCAGACAAGTTCTTAGTACATGCTCATGTGTACAAAGAAATATGGGTAATGGCACACAGCAAAACACAGTAAGACATCTTTCACTTTGGCTTTGAAGGCTAGAGCACAAAGGTTTCGTGTAAAGTAGTAAACCCTGTTCACTGGGAAAGGGTTAGGAGATAAATACAGAGTATTGTCCCTGAGGTACTTGGATTTACAAATAAAACCTGAAATTTACAAAAAAAAAAAATCTAAATTGGTCTAACATCATTGTTTTAAACATTTTCAGGTTTTGCAGAACATTAGAAAATACTCATCATGAGGATTGTTCTTTGAAAATACCTCTCTCAGAAACAAAGAAAACAACCAACCTAAAAGGTAATTTTTTTTTCCTAATACTCCTAATATATATAGATTATCTACTCTCTGCACCACAATGGAATTTATGCCTCTTTACCTTTGTGTGTGATCTGAAACCCAGGAATATCGCATGGTCTAGGAGAAGCACTCGGTGAATCCAAGGATCTGCTTTAAAAAAATAAAATAATAATCTGGTCTCTATTTCTAGAAGATCACATTACAAACTAAACTTTCATATTGTGTAAAATATCACTCTGAAATATGTTTTTAAACACTTAAAAGTCTAAGTGAACCATTTGAACAAACAGTAGGTTTTGGGTTGGGAACCTGCTAATTGAAGAGTCTTCAATTTCCAAAATAGCTGTCCTTTTAAGATGTGCTTAAAAGTCATTATTATCTAAAAACTGCTTTGTGATAATAGAAAATAAATAGATAGCTTCATTCTAGTTCTTCACAGACTGACTTCTGTCATTGTGATTGCAATTAGCTGTCACTCGGTATTGTGACTATGAAAGTCAAAGAATGAAAGTAAACAAATATTTTCTACAGTAGAACTGGAAAACACAAATTTATCTGTATTGGTAAAGTCTGGGCAAGCAGCATTGCCTACATATACACTGTAGCTGTTACTTTAACAGGCATCAGTGAGACAAGAATGACTTCTGTGAAGCTTCCTTCTCTTTTCAGTGGGTGGGAGCAGGCTCCTCTGGCCTCTGCCTCTTCATAGTCATGCCAATCTGTCTGCTCATCTGTTCACGGGCTGCTCTGCAGAATAATTCCGTCAGTTCCAGATGTTTCATTTATCTTACCATTAAAATAATGTTGTATGTAGCTGTCACAGTGAATAATTTCAGAAATAAAAAGTATATTCTACCAGAAAAATCAATTACTGAAAACTACTCAGTGTTCATGAGAACAATTCACCTGTTCGCTGAATTTTTATTTAGTCAGGGAGATTGTGCTTTTGGGCTCCATTAAATATATAAATATGCTAACATAAATATGTTTCTCTAAAATGTTTTAACCTAGCTGCTTAACTATAGTTAGTTTTGCATAATGCTGGGCACAGAAAACTTGCTCACACTGGGAAGCAAGTTTGTTCCCATGGCCAGTTTCTAGAACTGTTGTGAAATTACAAACAACCACAGGAGCCTCCATGGGATAAACACATCTCATTTTCAGCTCTGGCTCGCAAATGAGCCTATTAGGAACTGCCACAGATGATAGCAACACCGAGTGTTTTTAAAACTTGAGCATGTTTTTTCCAGACCTGCTGTGCAACCAAGGATCCAGGTATTTGTGAAAGATGAATAGGAAACTCATGGAAAGAAAATCACTATCACAACTCATGTATGCAATTGAGTTTGGTATTTAGGCATGCTATCATACAAAATTGTATTTTTATTTTTATTTATTTAATAGCCAAATTCATGTTCATAATATCAAGATATAGGATCCAATATATAAAAAAAGCTACATCTTGAGGTTTGTAAGATTTCATCAGTGTTAAAGGTACTTACCCTTTTGCTTATCCCAATATCTTGTAACAGCCACCAAGGAAACCGTTATCATTCAGAAGCATAGCACCTAATTCTGCTTTATCACTGAGCTACGTTACACTTTCCAAAAATAAAATCCAGATTATACACCTTAGTTTTAAAACTTTCATGTTCCTTTATAATACACTCCAGGAGTGATCAGCAAGCTGATCTTAAATTGTTTCTGAATTTTAAGTATGAAGGAAAAGGTGGTTACTTGAGATACTCAGGTTGAAAAGAGATTACACTGAAAGTAATACAAGATGAAATCAGAAGTACAGCTATAATTTAATTTTCTTGGGAGTGCCACCACTGGAACCATAAATAAATTCACAAGGACTTTGGGAGACTAAATGAGCTTTCCTGATATTCTGAAGAATCATAAGAGCCTTATGTAAGAGAAGGCAAAAGAGAAATTCCAAACAAGATTTTCCATCAATTTTAAGTTAAGGGTTCATGTTCATGCACTACTTATTAAGGTGGGACAGTACCACTTTTATTTCCAGGCAGGTCTCTACACTTAAATAAACAAATATATACAATTGCAATGTGTGCCCTTCAAGTATCTAGGTAATGTTACTATTTTCACTTAGAAAACACATTAGAAGGTGCAAATACAATCACAAGAATAGGAGAATGCAACAGGCATACAGACAAATTTCCAATAAAGCAGGGTTGTCTGCAATCTGTTGTCACAAAGATGCCAGTAAACTCAAAGTACTCAAAAATATTCAGGATTATAGACCTCAATACAACATCCATTTGCTCATGACCATCCTTCCCCTGCTTTTTCTGCTTTCTAGTGGCCTTTTTTGTTTTATGTTTTATGATTCCGCTTCTCCTTTCTATCCACATGCACACAAAAAGTGGGGGGAGCAAAGGGGATACTAAGTAGTGGAAACCCTGCAAAATCATCACATAAAAAAATTAGTAATTATATTAAGGTTTGTTCTTTTGGGAAGCAGGAGCAAATGAAAAGTGTTTCATAAACTGCAATTTTGTCTCCCTTTGAGGATATGTGGAAACAAGCAGCCAAAGCTCACTGATACAGCTGAAATGTTTCCTGTGAGCAGCCATACTCATTGTGCTCATTCCAAGGCAAATATAATTAACCTGTGAAATAGATAAAATAAGTCTGTAAGACTACACAGTTAGATCTCTATATTCTCCTACCAATATTTCAATCTCAAATTGAAATTGAAAATCTTCCACCAAGAGTGTTCCTTAAAGTGCTAGGATTCAGATGATAAAAGGAAGGTATTGTCAACAGTTTTCAGGTATTATTATTAGAAAGGTGTTTGAAATGATAATAAGGATGTTTGAGGAATCTTCAAAACTACCAAAAGCATAAAGCAACTTTTGGGAAGATTTAGCTTGCAAAGTATCTTCCAAGATGGCAAATAAATATCCGTAGCGTACTAAGAGTGTGCTCCATTACTCATGTTAGCGCATGGGCATGTGTTCACACACATGGGCTGCAGCCATGAGTAAACACTTAGTTAGGAGCTGCACAGCCCAGGTCTGTGTCTGTTCACAAGAGGTGGTACTGCCACAAGGGAGAAATGTGCCATGGAACGATTAGGCTGTGCTGATCAGAACAGAATGAAAAGAAATGTTCACACTGAGGAGTAGAACTGGGCCTGCGGTAAAAAAGATCACCATTCCGTCACCATTCATGTACTGGGCCAGAATCATTCAGGTTGGAAAAGACCTCTATGATCAACTAGTCCAACACTAACAAGACCACCACTAAACCATGCTACTAAGTTCTACATCTACACATTTTTTTAAGACCTCCAGGGATGGTGACCTAACCGCATCTCAGGGCAGCTTATTCCAATGCTGCACAACCCTTTCAAGTATATCATCAGAAGAATAGCTTCTCCTGCATTTTTCAGTGAGATCTTGGGACTGATCTATCTATTCAAGAGGCACTACAGAACTCCATAAAAATAAACAAGAAATCAAACAAAACTACAGAACATTTTTCCTGGAACCTACAGAACAAAAATTTCTGTAATTTCTCAAAGAATTTGCAGTATGAAATTTACAGCAAGTATAACATAGAGCCTGTAAAAAGAGAACGTGAACTTCTTTATTTGCCTTTGAGAAGGAAAGCAAGTAATAGCTTACCTCTCCCATGTCTTACCTGAGAGATGAAAATTTCTCCTTTTTCTCATTCTTCAGAGCTCTACTTACTGTGTCAATCCCAGACAACAACTCAGTTATACTTATTCTCTCTATGAAAAAGGTAAGTAATATTAAAAAAGATTTAGTATATATTCATTTGTATATGTATAAGCACAGCCAGCCCAAGAAAGCCAACAGAGACACCAAGTCATTACATTTTTGTTATTGTTGTTTTTGTGTGTTTTTTCTTTTTTTTTTTTTTTTTTACAGTAAAGAAGAGTACGAGAAATTTCTCAGGGAAACTACAAACATATGCACATACTGCAAACAGACATTCTCTCCAATGTCACTCTGCAATTAATTTTGGACTCCAAACCATTATGCAAGTGGACCACACACTCCACACAGCTCTGTTTTATATTCACAACCATGGTGAAAACTAAAACACTTTTAAGCACAAAAATTGCTTTTAAAAAGATCTTTTTAGGAATGTACACATAGAGCAATTGTTTTAGAAGAGCCAAAGATAGCAAAAACATTCAATAGACTTCAAATACATACACTATATAAGTACCATTTCCTTTTCCCTCACTTGTCCTCTCCCTCCACAAGTTTTCCTTAAAAAAGTAAAATTGTTCCCTCAGTATTTACTTCCCCAAATTAACATATTCTATTTCTTTTTTAATTATATTTTTTGTGTGCTGCTTTCCATTTTGTACTGTGTTCCCTCAAAAGCAGAGGAATTTGGAAACTGTTTCTTTTAGTACCCATGTAATCATAACAGAGTGCATTACGGGCAAAGTAGAACTGAGAATGTTCATTCCTCCAAGCCCCACCAGACCAGTACAACACACTGGCAAATGGATCATTATTTAAGTCTCTCTCTTGCAAACATCCATACTTTTCAGAGGGATACAACACACGTGAAAGAAATAAATTAGGTCCCTTAATTCCAAAAAAGCAAACTGGAATATGACAAGCATGAGCTGTAATTTGAAAATAAAAAATACAGGCAGAAAAAATCAGACTAGTCCAGAAATCAGTCAACTCCAACTGATCCTGTGAGCTCCTCTCAATTCATTGCAGCAGATGCAGTGCAGTACATGCAATTTCCACCCAGTAACAGCTCGCTCCTGTTAGCCTGGCAACATGCCCGTGCAGTCTTCCCACACTCAAGTATCAGACAGAAAAAATTACCACCAAACGATGGATCTCCAGTAGGTGGAGTGCCAAACCCCTAGGAACAGTGCTGGTATCTTGATATGTACCTAGTTAGAAGTATAAGTCCCCCCTGATATTTTGTACTTCATAATATATCACTTTGATTTCAGAGACCATTCTTCTCTTGCATTTACAATGTGTATACGTTGATTTAAGACAGGTATAACATTTTTTTTCACTTTCAACGCTGTAAGTAAATTCACATAATCCACAGGGGGGCTTAGGTGGGCTCCACATTTCTGGACTTCTCTGTATTTCCCTAGTTTTGTGTTCAATAACTTTATGCATTTTTACAAACACTGTAATGTTTGTCTTAGAATGACCCTAAACCCCACCTCCTCTGAGTTGTACAACTTTCAGTCTCTTTGATCTTCTGATTATTAACATATCATTAGCTCCTCAATCAACAGAGAATTTTCCATGGAAAATATGAATTTCAAATGTAGAACCCAAGCAGAAAAACTCTCTTTGGCATAAAGCTTTCAAGATTTCTTTATGTATCATCAAGTACACAAAAAAGCTTTACGGCACATTTTTCAACTTGCCTAGCATGCAGTGCTACTGTTCTGAATGCCAGGTACACATCTTTTATAAGACTTAATATTAGTGTTAATCTAATGGCTTTTCCAGCTGATATAGTCTTTCCTCTTTGCATGCAAGTTTGCAACATCTTTCTCACGTTTTGGCACTTTCATTTCATACTTCACAGTTTTATTAGCACTTTGAGCTTTGAAAGATAGCTCATTTATTTGCTATACCTAGATGCCACAAAACTTTGAATACACTATATAAAGATGTAGAGCAAGATTGTGATGGAGTACAGTCAGACACAGATAATTACCTTGATAGGATTCCAGAAACTGATGCAGTATAATTGCCCTTTGTCTAGAATACCAAAACCAGCAGTCCTGCCAGACTGCAGATTCATGTCTGCAGTTTTCATGTCTGAAAATTTCTTCATTGTATTGTTTGTTGAAAGATCAACCATGCTGATACTAATGCACAGGATACAGTGGCAGGCGATGACAAAAGTTCCATCAAGACTATGTGTAATTGGCCTTTAATATATTTCTTTTATATTGCCTCTATACTAATATACAGTTGCATAAAAACAAGCAAGAATGGTTGTAGGCTTCCTCTGACAGAGATTCCCTCCCAGCCATCTCCTAAACAAGAAGTATTTTAGGTCACTATCATTCACTGAATCCGCTATCTCTTTCTCACTACCTAATTTCGAGCCAACCTTTTTCTTCACCTCTGTCTTTCTTCTACCCTCAGCCAGCCATTCTGGGTGATGGCAGACTGAAATAGGTGGGTCTGCAAGACCCAGAGGTGTTCAAAACCAGAGTCATTAATGTCTCTAAATAAAGGAAGAAAGTGGGAAAAAAAAAAACTTGGAAAAAAAAAAGTTATTTCAGAATACATGGTGCAAGTTCTAAACAAATCTGCAAGGTTTTGGTAAAAGTTGGCCTGATTTTGCAGCAGTGCTGCTGTTCTGCTCAATGAAATATTCAACAATGATAACTCTCTTACTTAAAATGCACAGGGACCTTACCTTCTAAAAGTACGACCATTTAACAGCCAGAAACATTGGCTAAGACTAACTCTAAGGCAAAGCATGAAGTCACAAACATGCACAGATGTTACTATTTGAAAACATTAAAGAGGTACTGAAGTTCCTGAGCAGATCCCAAGTTGTGTTCATTTCAGCAGTTATGAGTCATAAGGGAAGAAGATACTACTGAAATTACATGCCTGGGACAGTTTTCTCTGCCACTTACATTTAGGAAAAAACAACAGTGTCTTTAGAAATACTTAATGGGGAGGAGAGCACTCTGAAAGACTGCAGATACCAAGAATTGAAATGAATAAATCTGCTTGCCTGTACTTATGCAGTTAAACAAGTACAATGCTAATGCATTATATATTTCTGATTATATCATGGAAGGCTCAGCAGATCCAATTTCACAAGTATATAAAAAAGGTGAGTGCTGAAGGTTACTGTAAGTTATGAGACTGATTATTTAAGGGAAAAGTTCATTTAATGGAATTTGGGCAGTTTTATAAACAGAGCAAAAAAAATGGGACTACTCACACATTCTGTGCCAGTCCTTCTCTGATTAATAATTGCACCAAAACTTCTGAAATAGTCACTTAGGCAAGCAAATACACTCAGGATGTCTTATGTTAGAAGTCCCTGAACCTTTTGTGAGTTCACTTCAGTAGCAGCTCAAGACTACCCCTACATGTGGAAACAGGGTTTTCATGCTGCACATGAAAGTTTACCACAGTGTGCTAGTACAGTTATGGTCACGCTATCCTGTTTGTATCTATCCTGTCCTTGTATTCCAGAAACAAACAGCTCCCAAATTAAGAAAATATTGGAAGAGATGCAATCCAATAACTCTTCTCACTTAGGCAATTATAATTCATGGTTTCACAAGGCACTCTTCAGGCGTGAGACTGAAATCTCTCAGCTGGCTGGCCCATTATCTACTAAAGAAACAGAATTCTAACTGAGGCAGAGAAGAGCTGATACTGCCCATTCTGCAATTCTACCAGTACAAAAAGACACACGGTAAAGGAGATAATTTAAGCTATGTTTGTGTTACTAAGTCAAGGAACAGGGTATCAGAACTGGAAGTATGTGTTCATGAACACAGAAATTTCAGACTCTTTTCTTCCCTTTGTTGTTCAGAGATTCGCCTTTTAGAAACAACTCTGCCCTAGACCACCTTTTCTGTGCAGAAACACTCTTATTTCCTCTCATGCCTCGAGAGAACTAGTTAACCACGCACACTTCAATTCAATAACAAGTATTCATCAACATCTCTTTGCTGGACTTCCACTTAAGCTAATGAAATGAGTCAGTGCACGTACCATGTCACCTTTTTACAAAGCATTCACTTACATATTCACCTACATATCAAAGTAGCAGTCTCTTCCCCTTTTCCTTATTATTTGTGGTTTGACTCTAAAATGTTTAAATATCCAAATTGAAGTAAATAAATTTAGTTTCAGTTATCTATCTAAATATCTAGACAGATATTTATGGAGAAACTGTTTGATTCAGAGTACTCAAAATGAGGTGTAATCTGCCAAAGGTAGGTACATTCTATCTTGACAGAAAAAAAAGCAGTAAACAACAAATCTGAATGTAAAAACAGTCTAGGGCTTCAGCACTGCCAGGTAGACTTTCTCAACATTTTTATCACGATGAAAAGAAGATCTTTTTTTTTTTCCCTCAGAACTTGCCAGATTGCATTGTATTGTGGAACTTAGGCCACCTGTACAGAATACAGATAAAAGTCTAAAGGTTACAGATGACAGGAAGCTGGATTTGGTTTATATCTTGCAGTATTTAGTGGTTTCATCCCTTTTATCTCTAAATAAATACTTGACAAGGCCAAAGGAGTAAAACTTGAAGGCATTTTTGCCAAAAAGCAAACAGTTTCCTCAGTGGTGAATAGCTTGAACATTTGCTCTACATAAAAGGAAAAATCAGATGTACAGATACTCTCCTTCAGAACAGCCCTTTATAGCCCTATATGAGTTTTGTTTTAGCTCAAGTAGAACCAGCGGCAGTTTTTAAACTTCTCAGCTGGCTAGATCTGAAAATGCTGGAAATATTTCTACAGATTCCCTTTATTATAGTGGTTTTCTTCTTCAATAGATGGCCCTGGAACACACAGACTTTCAAAACAGAAACGAATGCAGAGATGTGTGGAGAATCTGTCCGCTCCTGAAAGAGCTTAGGGTCTGCAGTGAAAAAAAATTCTCTAACTTCAAAAAGTGACATTCCCTTCCACATCACAGAATTAAATAAAGTAAGCCCAAACCAGAACCATTCATATGACATCACATAAATGTTACAGGACAGACACATGATTCACATGACATCTTGCTCCATATTCTTCAACATAGGAGTGACTCGGAGAGTCACTGTGACAAAACAGATAAGGGTCATATTCAATAGAAATAAAGATATATAAAAATATAAGAAAATACATATAAAAATATTGGCTGAAAATATACTATTTTGACAGAAACTGGCAGTTATAATATTTTATCTCTAAATCACCTGCTTTCTGCAGAAAAAGTTTTGGTTTTTGTTTGTTTGTTTTGGTGAGGAAAAAAAATCATCTCCACGATTGAGGTCTGCTCAAGATTTTTTTCACTATGCACTTTTTTTGGTGTGTATTACTTATAAACCAGGTTATACTATGCTCACACTTTGAGAAGATTATAAGGACGCTCACCATCTGCATACATCTATTAACTAACATAGAAAAATACCTATGCTAAATCACATAAGAATGTGGACTCATGACAAAAGAAGCAACAGCGGGCAAACAGTGAAGTGCTGAATTTCCTCCTGTTTTAAAAATTACATGTGAAAGGAAAGACTTCTCACCTTCTTGCTCCACAGCGTACTGTGGAGACAGGTAGATACAAGCCTTACAACGTTTGACAGCTTTCTCAGGAAATGCACGGTTGGACATTACAGTAAATGGTCTTTCAAGAGCCTTGTAGAACCTTTCTTCTAACCAAGAATCTTGCTGAAAATTTCTTTTTGGTCTTTCAATTCCAAAAGCTTCATTGTCGTAAGAGTTGGCATTTTCCAAAATAGAAGAAGCACTCACAGGAGTCTGAGTTGAGCCCCAGCTGCAATAAGGCACGGAAAGTTTCTGGGAAGACATGGACCCATTGCATTTCTGTTGATGAAGTAAATATATATTATTAAGACACTGATAATTTTAAATTATTTATTTTGCACTAAATTATCTCCAAGCCTCTGATATAAAATAATGAAAAAAAGTTATCTCTGAAATGCCACAAGTTGACAATACTTCCCTTAGGAAGTGAAGCTATAAGATCTAACTTCTTATGTTTTAATTCCATTTAAGATAAATTGTTGATTTTGTTCAATAAAAATCATTAGTTTGTTCTTAAATAAAAAATATGAAAGAGGAAAATTAATACGTCGAGCTGCAGTTTTCAGGTCATCAAACCTCTTCTGACTCTAGAATCTTTACATACAGGTTAAGCGCTGTGATATGAAAATCTTTGGCAAGAACCCATCCATCCTTGACCCAGAACTATGAGGTTAGATTTTACACCTACTTAACAGCTGGTCACTTACCATTGGCCTATTTTATACAAATAGTCTTCCATTTAAATAACAGTCATTTCCATTTATTATCATCAGAGTAATTCAATTTCCTGAGGACACAGTAATAATACAGCCGCCCCATTATGCCATGGATGAATGTAGTCAAATACTTGTAATTATATTTTTAACAAGTTACTGCTATTTAGTATTCTACCCCATCCACAACATGGTTGGTAGCTCACAGATATGAAGTAGAGCAATCCCTGTCTTATCTAGAGAACACAGTTCAGGTCTCTGTTCTAACAAGGATCACTATATTAGTGCATTTTGTAATGCTCATGTAGGTAAAATTAATGAAGAAAAGCTTAATAGACATTCATTTTAAACACACATTCATAGGTGAATTACAGCAGAGGTGAATTTCAGTAGCAATTACAGTATTTTAGAAAGTTCCTCTTCCATCTAAATTCTGAACCTTGTTTTGCCACAGACTATAACACCACCCTGACAAAGAAGGGGTGCATTCACCTTGCCTGAACTACTCTAGCACTAGGTGAAAACATCCTAAAGGTCTTCTGCAACCAAGCCAGTTCCTATCGGAACAGTACTGCAAAGAACCGCAGTCCTTTGCAGGCTGCAAAGGACTGTTCCTTTGGCACAGACAGCACAGGACCAGACCAAAGAAGGGCAGCATATGAGCAGGAAAAAAAAATAAATAAATAAACGGAGAGAGGTTTTGTAGAACAGAGAACACATTTCTTATCTTCATAAAGAAATGCATCAATGCTGTCAGTGTCCCAGAATTTCTAGCTTCAATTACGCACAAGCGAGTTCCCAAAATGAATGACACCAAAGTTCTCCCTTTTCTCCTGGGCACTCAGCAGACGATGCATGTGCTTCTGCCACAGCCATGGTACCTTATAAGCCTGAGGCCCAGCCCTGGGGGAGGACTACCTCTCAGGCACGTGGTCCACTACGGACCCACAGATCCAGACCCGACACCAACACACAGGTGGGCTTTCTGGAGCAGCCTTGGGTGTACCCCATCCACATGGTCCTGCAGTCCCAGGCTGGCCCTGACTGCCCCTGGGGACTGTGGTGAAGGGTGCAGTGCTGAAGGGACGAGACTAGCTGGTGGGCACACAGCAGGCCCCCAGCTACCCTTCTTTGGGAGCTGCTGGCCCCCACGGCACCCCAACAAAAGCTACGTTTGTATTGCTCTGTATGGTGGTGCATGCTTCTCCAAGCTACTACAAGAAAGTTTACCACATCTTTTCACTGCATAAATAAAGTAGATTGATATGTTCAAGATATACCTGGGCTGCCCCTGTCCATGTGAATATAAGTTAATACTTATTTAATAGTCAAAGATGATGGAAAAGTGGTAAACTTTTATAAGTTCTATCATAATTTGTATCATCCAAGACCTTCCCTAAGAGGTTTGTCCTTAATCTGATTTTTTGTAGGTTCCTCAAAGCTTGTGGCTTCTTCCCCCACCAACACTTTGCTCAAGATGCTATAAGGGAGACTTTTCATTCATCTGTTGACTTCAAGCTTTTGAACTCTTCTGGGGGCCACATCCTTTCCTTTCTCCAGTTCCCAGATGAGAAAACTATCAATGTTCAAAATCTGAATTGTCTTCTGCTTATTAAGTTAGAGGTGCTGGGTGATATTTACACTTTCAGAGCTTGTTGGCTTAATGATGCCTATTTGGATTCTAAATCGGAGAAATCACATGAGTTTTCAAGTATTTAATAAAAATCACCATAACAATGAACTGTTTGGAGAAGACAGCTAGCAATTATTTGGCTGTATGTACCAAACACAGCAAGAAGTAACATTTTAAATATTCTGCAATGATGACGGGTTTTGCTCTTCATAACTCAAAAGAATCCATTCTAAAAATTATCTGCATCCTGGGCTAGTCACTTTCCAAACTTGTATACAGATGCAATCCCAAATTCAAAGCACTTACAATCAAAGACAAGCAACATTAAATGAGGGAAAAGGAAGAAAATGCAGCCATCTTCAACTGCCTCTTCCCTAAACATTATGAATTAATTATTTTCATGAAAAATTTAATTTTATACCAGCTTTTGGTGCAAAAAGGAGCAGTTTCCTGAATAGTTTGACTCAACAAGGATATGATCTTATCAGCCATTGGAGAGGCACAAAAAATAGTGCTTGTCAAATCTGTTTTTATTAAAGAGGCTTAGAGAGTACTGATGAGGTAAATAGAGGTAAAAGTATATACAACAAAAGTAAAGCTGTGGAAGAAACTCAAATATAGCAAATAGAAAAGATAATGAATGGAAACAATGTAATTTAGTCAGAGAGACAGTAAAAGGATTGAATGAGTATGATGGGCAATAGAGATGTTCTGGAGGGAGATGCATTCAGGTGATGAAAAACAAAATCAGTTGTTGCAGGGGATGGGTCAAAAATAAGTCAACAATATAGAAAAGGCAGAGAATGCAGTGCAGAGGAAAAGCTCTTCAGGGATTGACAAAGTCCCCAGCAATCTTGCAGTACAAAAAGACAATGTGCTGAAAGAGTTGTGGAATTAAGTAAAGAAGTGGACAGAAAATTGCAAGAAAGTTTCACCAAACACTACAAAAGATATTATTTTCAAAGGGAAGACTGCATTAACATTGTGAAGGGCATAAAGAAAATAAAGGAGAAAAAAGTGGAAGACATTGCAAGCAACTCCAGGATTTGGCTAGCTGAAAGAAATTTCAGGGAAGTATTGAGATAGGAAGCTGACTAGAGATGACTCGCAGTGCAGCTGCAAGAACAGAAATGAAGTAAATACCTTGGTTTGCAGAGCCAATGAATATAGATTTCTAAAGAGATGGAGCACTGGAAATTACTGATGGGACATTTGCCTGCATGTTACAGCTTGAGGTATTGTGTACAGACAGACAATTTTGGGCCCACAGCATCTATAAACTGCTTAATCAGATTGAAATACTTCTTGTAGTGTATATATACCTATGGAAAACAATGTTGTGTATTTAATTTCAAATCATTTACCTGCAGAAAGAATTATCTGTGAATGCACATCATTTCATGTTGTAAATGCCCAAGTAATATATCACACTTCTCTGCATAATAATTTGTTTTATGTTTATTCAAGTAGCATAGTTTTGTTAATTACAAATAAAAAATGAATTATCAAAACAGTTCCTCCATATTAATGTGCAGTATGATAAAGAATGACTTATCTATTCTCCTTCCAGCTGCTTATACATTTGAACTATTTTGTGAGCACTAGCCATTTATGTTCAGAAAACTTCAGATGAGTGATGAATATCCCAAACACTAGTTCTAACAAGAAAGTATAATTATCCATATATATTGTAGAAGCCCTTCAGCAATTTTTCAGGTAGTAAAAGGCAAACAAGTAGAAAGAAACAATTTTGTACATACAAACAAGATTCTCCTCTACAATTTTGTAATATTATATGTAACCTGGTCAATAAGTTTACTATGTGAATGTTACTTCAGTTAACTGTCAGGCTTTAAGGAGAAGAAAAAAAAAAAAAAAGTAGGCAAGGGTAAACCTCCTTCTAGGTAAACAGTTGAGGAGCTTTATGAAACATTACTTTTCCAATTAACTGAAAAAATCTTTTTTCCCAGGTCTGGCTGATTTACAAAGTTCTGTTTACAAAGAAGGATCAGTGCAGCCAGCAAACTAACACGACTTTAAATCAGCAGGAATTAAATGGTTCAGGGAATGTAACTTCCTGTATTTACTGAGTCTAAAGAATAGGAACCAGTCACTGTATTAGCCACCTGTCAAAGATTATTGAAAGAAAAAGTTGTAAGTGCAAAACAAAACCAGGTCTTCTCCATCTGTTTTTGAGGTTAACCAAGGTCTAGTGTAAGAATTGGAAAATCACATTACTTTAGTATTTACAAAACAGAGACCTAAGAAAATTTATGCAGGCTTCTAAACCCAGTTTACTCTGATGCTGACCTCAGTTCAGCCCACATTCTCACACTCTTCCTGCACAGCTGAGCTGGACAGGTATCCTACATCACCATCCTCATAGTTTTGAGCCAGTTTAACTCCACAAGTATGCTTATTAAAGAAGCAGATGAACATTAATATTGATAGAAAACAAGCAGCTCTGTAGTGGGAGGGAAAAAGGACTATAGCAGCTCTGACTTAGATCAGCTTTCTCTGTTTCAGAGCAACTTCAATAGGAACGGATCAAGGAGAGAGAAATGCCACCACTGTCATAACCAAAACACCTGACAACATTTGCTAGCTTCAGATTTCATTCTTCATGGTCCAGAAGGACATCGAAATGCAGTGATATCCTGCAAGCTTAGAATGAATTGCTATTTTAAAATTTAAATAACTTTTTGGAGCTTATATCCTTCATTTAAGAAAAAAGGATTGTGAAATGTGGCTTTCTTATCTTCCCCAAAAGTTTAATTGATTTTATGGAAATGGAGGATTGTACCTTGAGCACTATTGCCGCAAACTTTAGAGTTTTTCATGGGAGAAAGAAATTGGTTGATAGACTTACATGACTTTACAGCACTTGGCTTGTTTCCACACATCTGTCACATTCTTGGGGTGAGGGGTGGATAGTTTAAATACAATAACTTAAATCATATACAAATTATTAAAGTTTCTTTTAAAACAATTAATTAGTTATAAATGTTCTAAATATATTATAAACTTGTCTTCTGCTATAAATGAGAAATGTCTATCTAATTACAGCATTTATAATATGGGCTAGCCAGTATCTATATCTTAAGTCCCCAGTATCAATCCTCAGATCAAATTTCAATGATCTGGAAGAAAATACAAAGTGATTGCCAGCAAAACTTGCAGAGCACACAAAAACTGGTGGACTGGCAAGTAATAAGGCAAATGTTCTATAGAATGATCTGATTCAATTGGTTAGGTGGCTTCATTTGAACAAGATAAATTTTAATAAAAACAAATGCAAAGTCATAAATCTAGGGACAGGGAATGCAGGTCAAATTTATAGGATGGCAAACGAGAAAAAAAGTGATTCTACAGTTTTAGGTGGGTAAGAAACTGTCAACTTCCAGTACAAAGCTGTTGCTAAATGAACTGATTTGATCCCCTAAAAATTAAAGGAATATTAAAAAGAGGTAGCTGTCTTGCATTATTTCCATATTCATACTGATGCCACCAATGCTGGATCACTCTGTTTAGCCTGACATTTCCATTTTTAAAAACATGGCAAAAAACTAAAAGGATTCAGAAGTGAATTAAAGGATCATTAGACACTTGAAAAATCTACCTTAAGGCCAGAGAAGGTCAATATATTTAGTTTAATCAACAGAACACTAGAAAGTGTTTTTTTCACATTGAGAGAAGCTAGAGTAAACCAGCTGAAAGCGTGGAAACGTGAGAAAATCTCAACTGCCTAGAGGAGTATGTGCATGATACATATACAGAGGTCATATACATAGATGTTACGTAGACAATACTCTCTATAAAAGGTATCATTGCTCTTGATTGAAAGGGATTGGCAATGTTAATTCCCAAGAAACTGGGGAAACAAATAACAGAGTTAACAAAGTTACTGCCTTATCACCACTCACCACTCATGTTCAGACCAGGTATGAAAAAAGATGTTAGTCACCAGGTGAAAACACTGTGAAAAATGTATTTTCTTTCACCAGTCTTTCAAAAATAAGGGACAAAGGAATTCGGATTAGCCACTCAAATAAGGAGTAGATAAATTCAGATTTGAAAAGAGTATGAAACAGTGTATAAAGATATTGAATGAGGTTTAGAGGGGAGGCTCTTTGGGCTTTGGGGTGGTGTTGTGGTGGTTTTTGGTAGTTTGTTTTGGTTTGGGGTGTTTTTTTTTTGCTTGTTTGGTTTTTGTTTGTTTAAAACAACCACACCATTGGAAATAAAGGAAAATCCAACAAAAGTTGAAAGGAGGAGAATCCTTTAAGAACCTTCTCAGCAAATACAGACAATATCTCTAAAGAAATCATTAAAAATTGAATTACTTGCTTGTAAACCAAGAACACTTACTGTGTTGCTCCCAATAAACAAAGGTTCAAACAGTAAAATTTGTGTTTCCGCTATCAACTTTTCATTTCATGCATTTTTTCATACAGAAAATCGTCTGTAATAACTGAATAAGTTTTGTGCAACAAATCACAGTCTGCATGTGACTACATAAGATTTCAAATACTGTCTTTTCAATTAGACACAGAGAGGTGTGGTAAAACCCAACATGTAGAATTAAAATGAAGTGCAAAAATTCCTCAGCCGTGTGATGAAGGAAGGCAGTCTAGAGTATTTTAACTTTCCTTCCAGCTTTGAATTCTCTGAAACTAAGAACTCAGGCATTCCTGAATCCCACTGCAACAGAAAAAGTAAGTTGCACCAGAGAGGAATGGTAGAACATCTAGACAGGCATAAATCCTAAATGAATCCTCATCTGCTACTGAGGGGCAGATGATCTATCACTTCCTGGCTTTTTTGAAAATGCATTTTATAGGGTGACCATGCAGAAGGAAGATTCAAAAGGCTAAGAGGGCATCAGAAATTAAAATGAATATTTATATGTATGTGTTCATACTTCTTCAAACTGCATCTAATAATTCCAAGGACAATCATAACACAGGACAAAGCATTTAATTTTCTGTACACACTGTTTAATCACCTAGAAATACTTTTAATTTCTTAGGCTTTCAGCATCCTCATTTTTAAAGGTTTAAATATTGTTTATTATAAGTCTGAAGTATTCCATGTAGTGTTTTTAAAAGATTCTCTGTAATAGTGAGCAATATGAAATGTTAAGTTGCAGGAACATATTTGAGATAATGCAGATTTTATTTTGTAAAATACATTTTTGCTTATTGCAATAAATAATAATGTGGTTAATAATTTATGATGGGAAAAATATATGAAGGTATGCAATTAAGTAAAAAATAATAATATTTTCTTGACAGTAGATTCCATGATAGATAAATTGTAAGAAGTAAAGTGGAGAGAAGCAAAGGATCAGAGGGAAAATTATAGGATATTTAGTTGTATGACAGAAGCATTTTCCTCCTAAATATGAACTACTGTATTTGAAAATAAGGCTGTCATCAACATTCCTATTCCTGAATGTGAAGCTTTATGGGTTCTTTTTCTCAAAAATAATCTTAGAATTACAGCACAGGTGAAAATATTTTTTCTAAATACGAAGGGGCATGCAGAAAAAGTTCAACTTGTCACACTTAGCAGTTCCAGCCAAAACTAACACTACTTTATGTGACTGTAAATTCTGCAGTGCCTTTACTCTCTTTTCTCAAAGATGTCCAGAAATATAACATGTTCCCTTATCCTCATATCTGAACAAAAAAGTAATCCCATTTTCTTAAGACATCAGAGGTAACTCTTTTGTGGTGATTTATAAGGTTGCAGTTTTCTTTGTATTCTGTCAGACAGACTTCTGTATTCTCCATGCAGCTGACCTCTGAATGCACCGTAGGAAGCAAAAAAGTTTGATACCATCACTGCAGGGTAACTTCTTGTTTTTGAAACAATGACTAGTTGAGCAGCAGGAGACCCAGTGAGAAATCTCTTAATTCTAATCGTTGAAAATAATTCTTCATCAAAATGACCCTGGAGTTCCTGATCTGATTCTTGAAAATGACAATGTTTAAGTAGCTGCACTCAGTCAAGGGAGAATTTTAGTATGAGCAGATGTGGTAAGCAGGGCGTTATTTTTCTAGGATGCCTCTGAAAAATGTACCTGCAATTGCTTATAAATTCACCACACGCTTTTTACCTCTAAACTGTTATTTCTAACCCAGATTAAACTCACTCTAACTGTGCTCCCTACTGGTTATTAAATAGCAAGGAATAACCTTGGAGTGCTGTCATCAAAGATGTTGCTTCTCACAATATGTTTGGAAGTTAGCTGGTGGGAAGGTACACAACATCTAGGATGAAAGCAAAAGCAGACTTTCAGGGACACTGTCGTGTAATTCACCTTTCTCCCTCCACTTCTGTTTATGGAAAATAGCTTTTTTTGTACACACACAGAAAGATACCAGAGCATCACAGGGACAATTATTGTAACAATTGAATGGGAAAATCAAAAAGCTTTTGTACACAGTTACACAGTACAAGACATAAACCACTAATTTTGCAGTAAGGGAGATATAGGTTAATGATGAGGAAAAGAAATGTCATAGACAGAAAGCACTGGAACAGATTGTTATGGGAACCTGCTGAGCACCATTGATGGATGTTGGGCAAGCACGTGCGGGACAGTGGAGCTACAGCTGATCCTGTCTTTGGTTGGATGGTAAATGGATGATGGATCAGAGTGGATGGATTTGAGGAAAAAGACGGTCATCTTGTATCTGACTTACTTGGCACATTCAAGAAAAATTGTTACAAGAAAAGGTATTTAGCTTTACGTAAATAAATGTAACTGCTTCCTAACATGCTCTCTAATGGAACATTATGACGTTTTGTTTTGTTTTCCAATGAAGGTATTTGTATTTCAGTGCAAGGGTTTTCAGATTTGGAAGTCACTCTCTAGATTACTTTAAGAAGCTTTATGGACTACCACAGATCAGCTGACTGGAGGTTGAATAACACTGCTTCAGAAAACCTCCCATGGGTCTTTCTCAGCTGTGTTTTTCTTATGGGTTTATTTAAATTTAAAAAAAAAAAAAAGGAAATAGAAAAAAAATATTTAAAGGCTGCTTAGAAACTATATGACCTGAAACACTTGGGAGGCAAACAACTCAAATACTAATTATCACTCCTTGTTAAGATTGTGTTACAGACAGATGAGACTGAAAAGTTTTTTCTTAACACAGGACTGCTAGTAAGGTAGCTCTCAACAGAGGACTACAAGACTTTCTGCAATTCCTTTTCCAGACTTGGCACTTCTTCTAGGTGAATGCTTAACACTCATTTTGGAGCCAGGGGAACGTCTGTAAAAGCCTCTGTGCTTACGTATAAGTAGTGGTGGTCCAGGACCAAGACCTAGCTTTGGGGCCAAGAGATGCTGATTTCTCTTGGAGAAAGCTGTTCGTAAAAACCACAGTCAGCAGGAGGCCAGTCCTTGAGCTGGACTGTCTCTCTTTTATTTGACAGCATAGATAAACATGGGCTCAGAGCAAACTAGAGCCAAGTGCTCAGAAAAATGGATGTGGCAAGTTTGTGCTGTTTGACCTCAAGAATCAGAGAACAGATCCTAGTCTTCATTTTATTCAGTAGTACAGAAAATGCAACAATGCAAAGAAATAGACCTAAATGTGACAGGAGTCTTTCATCCTTGTGAGAAAAACACTGATTTTGACAAAAGCACTTCCTAACAAGATGATCAGCATGAGTCAGTTGAGTGTCTTGCAAACTAAACCCTTCCTCATTTGAAGTTCCTTGGCTGACTGGCTCAGGCACAGGGTCTGCGCTTTGACCACTCCCCTGAAAAGAGGATCAGGTGGGGCAAGTCCCTGACTGTTTGAAAGTCAGACAAGATGGAGCCCTTTAGTCATAAAGTGCAAGTGTTGAGCTTGTTCTCACCATCCCATGTCTATATGAGTGGGGCTATGGACAATACAACCCCTTGCTGTTGCAAAGCATTCTACAGCTGCTATAAAGTTAACAATACTCCTGAACTTCACCCATAGCCTTCCTGACTTTTCTTTGGTCTGCACTGTACTGTTTTCTTTCCCCAAGATTTTCATAATATATATAAAATCAACTTCCTACAGTTTATTTTCTTAATAACTTTGTTAATCCAGCATTTAAGGACATAATGCTTTTAAATAGTTTCTCTTAGTTGTTCTTCCAAGAGATTTGTGCTCATTTTTTTTTGTTTGTTTTTTACATGGTGCTGCAGAGAAGAGAAAACTGACCATCGCAGAAAAATACAATGACATCATTGTAATGCTATACTCTGCAAAGCTGCAAATCAATCCCCAAATGGTATTAGCTCTAGCAGTAACTTGGGAAAAAAAAAAATATATCAGGTTGACTCATAACTGCAAATATTAAAGGCTAAGAAAAAAGAGGAAACTATAGGGTCAGCTCCAAATATCTGGGCCTTGCTGTAGAGAGAAAAGCAGCACAAAAATACTGCATGTCAAAAAAAATTGCTGGTGAACATTAAATACCATGCAGGTCAGCTACATCAAGTGGCTTCTTTCCAAAAATAAAAATTAACAGGTAAGAGAAGTTTCTCTTTCATTGCCAAAAGCCTGTCGTCATTTATGGGATATGACTAGCAATGAGCAAAGAAATACATTGACATGTAGAAAGAGAGCTAAAACTTCCAAAGGAATAACTGATACTCTCTCCTTCTGTGGATAGAATTGATAACATAGCTAGTAAAACAGAGTTAAGTGCTGAATTGTCAGTTGAAGGAACATCCCAGAGGATGCTATCCTTTTTCTGCTCTCTGATGATTTACTTTTAGGCTAGCTCCCTTCCTTTAAAATCTCCTGTCACTTTTTCCTTACCTATGCCTGGGGATTTAGGAACCTCTGTGTTCCTCCTGTTATTTCCACAACTGAATGAATCAACTTTACTTTTCTGTTAATTTCCAAGTGCTGCAGCACAGTTATCTACAGTCATCAGTCCCTAAGTTACCTAGCATAACAACTGTTCAAAACAAGTACCAGGAGGTAAACATGATGCTTCGAGCACTGTTTTGTTTTTGTTGTTTTGTGGTCGTGTGCTTTTTGGTCAATCTGAAGATACATATATCTATTGAAAGGAAAATATAAGATAACAGGCAGTACTGCAGCAAAGCATCACAACTGAACAGGTATCCCACCACAGATAGGTCCATAACAGAAAGGTAGATCCATAATAGAAAGGTGTTAGCAACAGGGCATATGACCAGAAAAAGTCCAGCATGGGAAGAATATGATAACAAATTAATAAAGACATGGCTAAGAACAGAGAAAAGAGGCAAAACAAAGGTACTTTGAAGCAAAAAATAAAGACACGAGAGATGTTAGTAAAAGCTCTGAGCACCTGCAGTTTCACTTTTCAAAACAAAACTTCTGAAGCTTTCTTAAGGTTGGGCTGTGGTAATGAAAATCATTACTATCCAAAGATGGGCACAGTTTCACTTCAACAATGCACACAAGGCTTATATCCACATCATAAGGATATGCAGAGTAGTCCTTCATAAAGAAACGCTAAGTTCAAAACATGACATAAAAGACCTAAATTTCAGTTTTACAGAAGACACCAGGCCCACTCAGAACCTTGCAACATTGGGCATTTCAATGCTCAAAGATGCAGAATAATCTTCCCTCCAGAGCCCCAGTATTGAGATACTGCAGTTTTTGCTCTTTTTTTTTTTTTAAGTGAATCTCTCTGTTTATCTAAATACTTCAACAAATGAAACTTTCAAGAAGTATGAACTTTAGATGTACAGATCTTGCTAACATATTTAAAAGATGTAAAAGACATACCACTTTCACCACTGTGTGGACTGTCAGAAGTTAGGATAGAATATCTTAATGGTAGAAAAATCCCTCAGAATGACAGTCAGCTAGCTACTTTAAACTTCCAGGCAGGGGATCCTGCTAAGCATTTTGTTAAAGGAGGTGGGAGTCGTTAACTATAAACTGCTTGCTCTTCACAGCCAGGGGCATTTGGATAACTTCTAATCTAGTTGCCAAACAATGCGTAAAGGACGCTCTGCCAGTCTCGCTCTTTTTGCTCAATAGGGCACCTTCAGTAACAATTCTACCAGACACTGCAGAATCTGTCCTTCCACGCAAAGTGAAGCATCACATTTCCTTTTAGGACCAATTTTCTGGAAATCAGGATGTCTCTATGAAGTCACAATAGATATTGACTCATTCTGAAGCAACTTATATTGCTTGCTTAGCTCTTTCTCTAGTCCTACACCATTTAAAGACATCCTTGTTCTGGTGTCAAGTACGCTCAAGTACCAAACTAAGTAAGGGCCATAAATCTCTCTTCTGCAAGTTCAGCTCAACTCTTCACTTCTTTCACACCTTGTATCAAAAAAATAAAATAAAAACTGTAACTACAATAAAAGATGCTTAAGAAATCAGAAAGGCTACGTTTTTCAAGACCATTTCTGTGAAAGCAGAACTCTGAAGCAGCACAAAAACCTCAGTCTAGTTCTAGAAAGGAGAGAAGGGATTAGAAATATTTCTTTTCCTGCTCATCATCAACAGTCAAGTTTTAACTATTGCAAACTTTTCATTTAGAGTTATTCAGAAACAATTTCAATTAATAAAATGTTCTCACTTGACCTCTCAAAGCCAAATGTCACTTAAGTCTGAAAAACTAAAAACTAGTTAAAATATATCAAGATTTCTTTTCTCGGAGCCTCTCTGCAGGTTTTATGCTACATCTGAGGACTGGATCCACTGTCCAATGGACTATCAACACTGGAATGTCATCCTTGATCTACACTAAAGTACTATCTGGCAGCAAAAACTTAAAAAAACCACAATAGATAGTACATCTGACAGTCACTTATCTTTCATACAGCCTCATAAAACTGACATCACCTTATATAGCAAAAAGGAACTTTTCTAGTAATGGCATCTTACATACAAAATTATACATCTATCTGCAAGACAGCAGTACAGTTTTTATACTGAGATCTCAAAAAAAAAAAAAAGATACCTCTAAACTAATTGTCCATTTTACCAGTCTTACTGGTCTGTACCAGGGACAGACCACAATCCCAGGTGGTATGGGATCTGGGACACAAAAAGCATGGGTTTGCTCAGTTACAAAGATCTTTGTATATTTTGGCTCACACAGACCAGGAGCTTCCTGTTATTCTTGACCCCTCTGTCCACCATTCTTCCCCACAATATAAGAAAATGTTTGGTTAATTAATGCATAAAGACTGAATAAATGGCTATATATATACACACACACGTGGCAGAATTTTGTGCAGAAGTCTGCTAGTAGGTTTTAGTTTTTATCAGATCAATAAGTTTAATGAACAAAATCCTATAGAGACTTTTTAACCTCACTTCAGTAGGTACGTTGTTTGATTCACCAGAGTGGAGACAAAAATTGTCAGATGCCACTGAATGTTTAAGCTTCAGCTTTTAAATCACCAGTTGACAAAGAGAGCCCAAATGTATAACATTTAAAAATACTAACATTCCCATATAAATTAATACTGAAATATACTAAGAGATCATGTTAACCTGCCACTCCATCTTGGTGCTGTGACTACAGTGAGGCATGGCTGCAGTTTCTTATGACATCATCAGAACACATCACTGAAATCAGAACCTTCTGGTATAAGTGCTAGAAGATTTGAGCTAGGAGAAGTCAAGCAGTCACAGCTTCCTAATCAGTACTTTTCTTCTAACAAGCTACTCAGATTAATAAAAGAACAATTACTTTCACTCTCAATCTTCTTCTAAATTGTGGTAATCTTGGATAAATAGAATTTAATGAGATCACCTTATGCTAAATTGATTTTCCTATTCTACAGAGTAAAGTGCTTTTCAGTTCAGAACTCAACAGTACATACAGTGATCATGATCAAAATAATACATTCAGTAGATGAAATGTGAAGACACGCACAGTATATTGCTTTGCTATGAAATTCTAATATAAATGTGGGTAATTTCTATATTCAGATTCCTGAAATGAATGTTTTATCCCTTGCAATAAATTATTTTTTTCCCTTTTCGGTGAAGGATTTTTCAAAAATATACATTCCTTTTGGAAATCACATACATCCTCATAAGACAGATGAAGTCATCCTATGCTGAATTGAAGTCAGGACCTACCAAATCTAATACATCTTTTGAATCAAATATATGATCTACTAAATCATATCAGTATTATGTATATTGAAAGCTAAACTGATGAATCACTGGATAAATCAGATAGCAAATGCATGACAATACAGTATTTATTAAAATGGAACAGTGATTTGTTCCAGTTGCCAGAACTTAATATATCAAGTTCTAAAGAATTCTTTAAAATTGCAGGGATTTTGCAGAAAGGCAAAAGACACAGGTAAAAATAGGCTAGAAAAGAGCTATCTGTGTGCGCATCCACAGAACAAGATACTGTATGCTGTTGTTTTGTGGGGGTGTTCATTACGGCTTCCAAGGAAGTGCAGATATTCTGCTAATAGTCAGATTTAAGCATGTGTTTGGGATTTTACATTTAACAGGCAGGGGAAAAAATGCAAAAAAAAAAAATATAGGGAACAAAACCAAAAAAGACTAAGTATTTTGAGAAAAGCCCTTGGTGAAAGGCTGAGAAAAATAGGTATATTCAGTCAAAAGAAATAAGAATGAGATATGGTAATACAACCCTACACATACATTTTTGATTTCCATCTCTGTTAATAATATTTAGACACAGTGTTTAACAAGGTAATGAGTATTACTAAAAATACTACAAAAAGTCTTAAATGAAATTCCAACCTAAAACAGCCTATGTAAAAAACTCTCATCACAATTCCACTCTATCTGTTCCAGGAGAGACCTGAGAAGGCATGTCCTTAAGTTATTAACTAATGACAAATAGATCTCTGCCAGACCACAGCAGCAAAGCAGATTTCAGATTTTTGAAAATGCAAAATGAGGTTACAAATAGGATATGGATCAAATACCATCATGATCCCAGAAGAGCAAGGGAAATATCCATGAGATTGACGTGAACAAGACAAATGCAAGATCAATACTGAGAAAATTTTAAAAGTCCAATTAAATAATGGGACAAGTGGTCATGACTAGCTGCAGAACTGTAAGCAGTAAAAGATTTGAAGCTTGGTCAAGCTCAAATGACATGCTTCATGCTCCTTGATGCTCAACAGAACCCCACCCAGATATATATATATATATATATATATATATATATATATATATTTTAAATCCACTCAAATTTGTGACAACACTGGAATGTTAGTTTCCTTTGTACCCCTCCTTTTCCACCTCTGTGAGGATTAAAGTATTACCTGAATTATCTGCCAGAATAAACGGTCTGTGAATTCATTCCAATTTACACAACCACTATTTATTTATTTGACATTTTGAATTAAGAGGACATGCAAATAGATGTTTACAGTTGAAATGATAGCAGCATGGTTAAAACCAGTAAAATATCACTATGTATTATATTTAAGGAAGAAATTCTTTAAGGAAGAAATTCTTTACTCATAGGGTGGTGAGGCACTGGAACAGGTTGCCCAGAGAAGCTGTGGATCCCTGGAAGTGTTCAAAGCCAGGCTGGATGGGGCTTTGAGCAACCTCATCTAGTGGGAGGTATCCCTGCCCATGGCAGGAGGGTTGGAATTAAATGATCTTTAAAGTCCCTTCCAAATCAAACCACTCTATGATTCTATGATTTCTGATGGTTTATTTTAGCCATTAAAAAGAAATATTTAAAGATATTTATATGGATAATACTCCTAACAATGTATTTTCCCTGTATTTAGGATAATGTCTCTTAAGGCTGAGGTAGGTCTGGTCCATAAAATGTAATAAAGACAAGCCTGGAAGTTAACTCTTTTCTACTCTTGCCCTTAAGTGGAAAATAAGTTCCTGAAGATGTCACTTTTGCCTTTATAACATATCTCCGTATTTTAATCTGCAAGTGCAAAAAGCAGAAACAATTTTGCCTGGTGTGGCTGATAATAGGGCCTATTTTTTCCACAGAGACCCAACTCCATTGCTGAAAAAAAAAAAGGGGGGGGGGGCATAATGTACAGCTGTGTACTGAAGTCAGCCAGTTAACCCTCCTGTGCTGCACATGGGATCATTACTTGCACTGCTGAACACTTTGACAAAGAATAATCCCACTTGGTAGTCACATACTCACCAATTGCATCAGAAGTCTGAAGTCTCTAAAAAGGACTGCCTCTCTTCCCTCTTTCGTTAACTTGCTGCATTTCCAGTACCCTGTACATAATTAGGAGTAATTAGTTTTCCTTACAGTTTTCACAACCCTAAAAAGAAGTATTTAAAAATGGAAGAATCACTCAGCATATTTACGTTCTCTCTATACAGAGCTTCCCTTATACAAAATAGTGCACCTTTACTGCCATGAATGCAAAGTCAGAAATAGGGCAACGTCTTCATCTACCCATCTTCTGCACAGCTGACATTGGCACAACCAGCCTCACTTGCCAGAGGAAATTGAGTGAAGTAGCTGGGCCTGCCTAATTTCAGCCCTACTTGGAACACAGACTAGACCACATCAAGTCTGGCTCCCTTGACCCCCTCAGAGTCTTCCAATGCTGTCCCACAAGGCTTCCTGTGCCTGCAGGGAGTGTTTTAACTCACTGAGGAAATCAGAGTCCCATCCCTGAAGAGCACAACCACAACTGGGGGCTGCCCAACCTTATCCCATGGCCAAGCTCAGGCCACCTGCAGACACATCTAGGGAGGGTTCTCCCCTAGGGCTGCTGGGATGAATGCTCATGGTGTTAAGAAAGAAAAAATAGTTTAAAAAATAAACACTCAGGAACACAAGTAAAAAGACCACCGAAGAGACACACATGGCCTAGTCCAGCAGGCAACTTTAGCAAATGGAAGACTAAAGTCAGCAAAGTTTTAGCAGGCTTGGGAAAGGTACAAGCTGGGAAGGTGCTGCAGTAGCTAGACAAGCTGCTCAGCATGGGGCAGAGCAAAGCACTTATGCCGCAGAAAACCCAGGCAGGTAAGGACAGCCAGGTCTGGAGCTGCTACAAAGAAAATATTGGCATGCCACCACAGTCTCAAACAGGTCACCAGAGCTAACACTAAGGGTCTGCCCATGCCTTAGTTGGAAATTGGAGTATTGGCTCCGGTTCTGCTAACAAAGACAATTAAAAACCAGTCACTGTAATTTTATCAGACATAAGTAAAGTTGGAAAACTAGCAGGTCAGATGTACAAAGGGGCTTTGGTTTGCAACAGGTTCATTTTATGCTCAGCTTCTCAGACAGCCTCTGTCAGGGAACACTAGAGTACATCTTTAGATACCCAAATTTGAAAGAAATGGCTGGTATATTTACTCTAATTAACTTTGTTTATTGTCTGCATTAAAAGCCAGGGGGATGTTCATATGCTTACCTATAAGGATATGCTAGAGAGCCTTGCTACACTAAACTGATTTAATCTTTTGTTCTGTGGTCTTTTATATGTCTGTGCAAAGATTTCTGCTACTAAAATTTGTAAGCAGACTCTCCTACAGATTATAGTGTTATAAATAGGTGATAAGGCAGAACAAGAACTAGCTCAATAGTTTCAACATCTCCAAAATCTGCTATTTAATTTTCTCCAAACTAAAGCACCAAGAACAGCATGAAAGGACACTGAAAGATAAGAGCTAGGGACAGTTATTCCATCCAACTGCCAATATGTTGTATGAATTTGTGGTTCCCATGCATTTTTGAATTTATCTTCCTCATTTTTTCACAACTTCTGTGTTATCTCTTAGAATGAAGTAATTTCTGTTAGAAAACATTCATTCCCAAGCTGCTGGATTCTCATTAGTTTTCCCAGTCTGTGGGCACTTTTTGTGGTTGAGATGACCTAAGAGATTTTTCTTTGTTTTGCAGCTGGTGAAGTCCAGCATAAGATTTAAGAAGCTAATATGTATCATAAAAGGTAGTTACTTTGAAATTACTCTCTTTGTATCAAGGTCAAACTATCTCAGAAAATAATAGCAAGATGATAATCTCTAAATGGGGCGTACCACAATAGTAAAACAAGAAAACGGGACCGCTTAGGCCAACATAATTCCTGTTAGCCATCAGTATCTGTCTTTCAAAAATTACTGTTTGAACACACATTCATATGATTGGGGGTCAATATTGCTGGCATCTTAATTGTGATATATTCCACAGTTTTCTTAATGGTTCTTGCCTACTTGCCAGGTCCCATCATTTCTACGGAAGTAAAGTGGTACTGCTGGCATGGGACACTCAGCAATTTGAGTTTGCCACCTTGTTTGAAAGGAAGGTTGATAAACTGAATACAACAAGCTGCAATGGCAGCGTATGTGATGCAGTACAAAAAGCAAATGAGGAGTTTAAGAGCAGTGGTATTTAACACTTTTGAAAATTACAGAATAGAAAAGCAGTGTGTCATGAGATAATATTCAAAGCTGAAGATGTGTCAACTTGTTTAGCTATCATTTGAATTGAGTTGTTAAAAACTTATTTGGAAAGGCCTGCAGGATGTATGATTCAAGTCATTTTTTTCCAACTCTTTTAAGCTTTTTTTTTGTGTGTGTGTGGTTATAAAACATACATATGTATTAAAATATATGTACATCCTTCTTTCCCTCCCTACTTAGAAGTAATTTATTGGGGCTTTGTCACTCAAGTTCTTCAAAAACATGCTTTCACATTTTCCTAATTTAATGTTCTACTAAACATTTCTGTGTCTTTGTAAAATAACATTCATTTTATACCTTTTTTGATTTTTGGCTCCTTCTCTCTTCTTTTATAATTTGCTAGTATCCACCATTTGGGATTGTTTTGTTGTTTGGGGGGTTGTTTTGTTTTTAATGCAGTGGTTGATCTGAAATTCATTCTGCTTTCTGGCAGCTGAAGGAAAATTCATATTTGCCTTGTAAATAAATTGAACCTGTACGTCAAAAAAGCAGCATGGAACATGTTCCATGATCACACTCTCTATATATTGTTGGATTGTGTCAGTCCATCATCCTGAAAACCTTGTGTTTCTCACATTTATCTGTGGGTAAAAAAAAATTAACATACCTTAGACATCTATGTCACATTTTCAGCAGTCAGCTGTGTGTTTTGGACCCTAGTTCCATTAACTGTCAATGGCATTTGGACTTCTTTATCCCTTTTAAAATTAAGGCATTGTTCACACCGGGGGCAGAATTTTCTGAAATATCCATTCTCATTATAATTAAGTCAATTAGAAAATCTTCTACAATACCATCACTATTCATTTGACATACTCAGCTATTTTTGGATATTGGACTATTATATATTCCTGAATTACCATTCACATCCTCAAAGGTAGTATCTTCTTGATAAAAGCAAAAAGGATGCTTTGATGTACAGGAAATGGATCACAGAGTTCCTGTTCACTGGATGGAACAATTCACAATGCTCAATGAACAATGTAGTGACAAACCTGTAAGAATGACAAAACAACAGTAGTCAGTGTGATTGTTGTTGTTGTTTCATGTCTTTAATACTAGATTAGAGATTTTTGTTTTAAGGTGAAGTAAAAAAAAATACATAGGAAATAGAAACCATAGCTCAAGAGGAATCTCACGTTCATCAAAATTTGTTACCAGATTACCTTTAGCATAACTCAGAGCACCTTTCTAAAGTTCTGTTTAAAAATTCTATAATGCAGATAAATTAAAACATACGCAGTACTGATTTAGCTGAGATGCAACACTGTGTCTACAATGGAGTCCTTCTGTGACCTTGCCAAGTTTACACAGTGTGCCAATAACAGAACTGGGATTAAAAAACTGACTGATTAAAATTTTGCTCACTAGGATAAAACACTTGAAATGAATCATCTCATTTTCCAGCATGTCCTCGGGTTGCTGCAGGCACAATAAATTACATTCATATAATAGCAAACAACTATAAAAAATTAGAGTTCATACATTTCATATATATTGTAACACCATGGCCTATTTTTAAAACTCTGAATTGCCTAAAGTTTTTATGCTCACAGACAATGAAATATATGACCAGTATTTTTCAGAGTGAAATTTCAGAACCATGAGCCTGACCCAAAATACATATAACTAAACTGAAATATTTCTCTGACTCTGAGGCTCCAGAACAAACCCTATCTGCACATTTTTGATTAACATCAAATGCTATCCCTAATACCTCTGCAAAGAATGCACTTGCAGAGATGCTGAATGTTCTGGGTATAACCTTGTGCACCAGTGAAATGAGCAGAATATAAATAGAAAACAGCAACAAGCAATTGCAGTGGAAAATAATCAGCAAAAGTAGTAATGGAATTAATGGCTGCCAAAGCCTTGCATATCGTGGCAAAAATGCAATCCATCATGCAGCTGTTTGTCATTTTTGCACAGGGTTCCAAACAGCTAAGGTTCGCCTAAGGAGGCCAATCTCCTAGGTGTCCTCTCTAGTAAATGAAGAGATGTAGGCTCCTCCACAAGGAGATTAATTCCTCCAATTGCTTTCTGAAGAAGCCCATCTACTCCACCTACCATAAAGACAGCCTGATCAGATCCACTACCCTGGCGTAAAAGCCTTTTATTTGTGCAAGCAGCTACACATAATTCAATTTTTCTAGCAGAGAAAATAGTTAACATCTGAAAACAACCTGAAACTTTTGTCAAGACAGCGAGGAAGCTATTCAGCTAGCTTGGTGGTCCACTGGACAAAGTGATAAGCAGTGTTCTATTTTAAGCTCCTTAAAATTTAAACACAATGTTGCAGTACCAAAAGTTTCAAAGAGTATTATTACAGATGCTCTACAAAGACATCAAAAATGCTATAGTAGCTCCTCAAATACATCTTTTTCTATTCTTCTCATGCCATAAGTAACTGTGCTGCAATTGCTGAAAGGTTCAGGAGTTACATTTTGCACTCTGTGCATTAATCAGATTTGCAAACACTTGAGCACACATACACGTCAAAATGCCAGCTATTGGGCAAATAGGGGAAATGTCAAATCTAAAAGCAAGTGTAAAAATGAAAGCATTAGGGAGGTTCTAATTTTGCTTAAAATTTAAATCAGGCTTTTCAACTGAATTTGAGAGGAAACAGACACTCTTAAAAGGAGCATTGCCTTTGTTTCAACTCCTGAAAAGCCATTTGTATCTTTCAGAATACCCTACCTTTCCACTATTCTGGGATCCAGGTACTGCTGAGGCAACTGAGACAGCTTTGCATCACAAAACACCCATCACCATTCCAGGAAGCGTTTGTGTAGGAGGGAATTAGAATACATACAGATCATACTGAAAACTAACAAGATAAATACAAGGACAAATCAAGACAACCTGAAATCCCAAGCCTCCATTTAATGTATAGATTTAGAACACAATCACTTCAGTTGTTTTTTGTCTTCTAAATGAGGTGCAAACTAGAATTCTTTACTTAAACACAAACTGAGATTCACTGGACTAGTATTTTTTTTCTGCAGTCTGGCTCCAATCTGTGTGTCAGTTTTCAAGACCACAATGTTAGCATTTCATTGTAGGTCTTAAGATATCTGAATTTCTTACAGGGAACACTAGGATTTTAAAGGAGAAATAAGATAATGGACTCAAAGACTTCTTTTTCATTTTTTTCCCCTTTTCCTTTTTTATTCCTTAAATGAGGGTAACCATTTCACTAGCACAAACTATTTACAATCACAAATGTGTTTTCTGGAAAACAAATATTTGCAATAAAAAATAACAAGCAATTATCTTATACATACAAGAATGATTACAGAGAGATTCTGGGTGTCGGGGGGAAATCTGTATTCTTATATACCTTCTGAATCCTGATAACTGATACTAGATTTTTTATTTATGTTCTTAACGTTACAAATTGCATTACCATAACAAGGAGTCAATATATGGCCAGTTTTTTTAGATCACAACCACAAAAATATTAGCAGGTTAAAACTGACTGCTGAAAACATCTAATTTTTCACAGTACAAATATTGTCCTTCATTTTAAAAAATGTCAGCCACTGCAATTGCAGACAAACAATAAATTAATCCTAAAGAGCCATTTATCCAACTAGTAATAAGGCACAAACATATTACCTTTAAAAACTACATTAAACTACACTCTTTTGCTGAGTTTGCTATATATTAGCTTTAACATTTTACAAATGGCTGCACAGGTGACAAATGAAAAAGGTTTCTCCACAAAATAACTGAAGGTAGATAATGATGCCTCTGAACCAAATCTCTAATATTCATGGATGTTAATAAATTTATTGACCAATGATGAGATGCAAGTTCATTTTAAGGAGTATTTCTCTTTTCCTCTGATATTACTGCAGCCCTGAAATAGAGTTTTGCTCCAAGTGGAACGTAGCATGCTGTAACTACAAGGAAATAAGGCATTTAAAATGGGAGTTCAACCTTTGTGATCAAATGTTTCTTTCTATATCCACTAGAAAAACAAATATATTAACAGAAGCTCAGTCTTTGGTGAGACACAGAACAATTATATGGAAAAAGATGTTTACTGGAGTGCATTCACTTTAAATTCTCATTCAGGAAAGCATCCTTATTCAGGAAAACACTTAAGCACATGCTTGACTTTAAACACATGCTTTGGGCCCAGTGAAGTAAAAGATTTAATCACATTCCAGATAATGATGGATATAAAGCCAAAAGATATTAACATGAATGGTTTTTGGATCCAGGCTTTGCATTTTTCAAGACTTAAATATACACATACAGACATGTACATACACATATACATACACCCCCACACAGACACATACACAGAGAGATCTGTCTCTAAACTAAGCCAAAACATGGGGAACTAGAATTCGAAAGATAATTTGTTAAGAAACCAAAATTAAACTGAAAGAGCAGATTTCAAATACAGTGGCCACTTCATCTTGCTGGCTCCTTAAAACCCAAGCTTATTTACTGTAAAATAAACATTTATGAAAGCCTAGGCATTTCCTATCTGCAATCTTCCTTCTATACTCTCACGTCCCAAGTTTTGATCTCACAGAAAAGAAATGGTTTGGCGTTAAGAAAAATCCAGTTTACATAGCTTTTTTTTTGGCATGTTCTGATGCCAGGAACAAGAATCCATTCCTCTTCTAAAGAGATGAGTCTCCTGATAAGAGACTGATGTTGGCACAAGCACAGTCTTCACATCACAGCTCACTTTATGGGCTTTTTCACATGAGATACAGAAGAAAAAATAAGGCATAGCTTGTGTATAACAATTAGTTTACTCAGATGATTAATTAGTCAATCACTTATCAGGTTAATCATTATTTTCCTGATATAGAAAATGGGGATTCCTCCTCATTTTATCCCTCCAATGAAGAAAAGATGCCTTTTTAGAAGCAATTGCTAAAAAGGGGGTTGGGTGAGCTCTCATTGAAGCTTTGTAGCACAATAACATCCTTTTACTAGAGTACATTTCAAATGCAGTTAAGCTCTTTTTTAAAGCTTAATAATAACCAGAGCTTTCCTCCTAACACACAGCGTTCGCACAAATCTGCCCATTAGTTAGACTAAATGTTGAGGAAGACTTTTACTGGGGACTGATGATAGAGACCTGGTTATTATTTAATGAAGATCTATAGATGTGTGAATAGAAGCAGCCAAAACAAACAGCCCGAAAAGCTAGGGGAACAACAAGATAAATACTTGTCCTGTGACTATCAGATAGTCTGTACTATTTGGAAATCAGAATGAAATAGAAAATAAACTGCTACTTCTTTCCTTCCTGTTGTGCTTGAGGAAGTAGTTTTTACTTCTTTAGTATACAAGCAAAGTGGCATCTAAGAAATACAGTCGAATATCACTAGTTTCTCCCCATAACAGGAAAGGAAAAAAGTATGTAAAAAAAACCAACTGAACCATAAAATTAAAAATACTGAAAAAAAAAAAAAAGACTGATAGCTGAATAGAAGGCCACATTTCGATGACTTACAAAAAGTAAGTGGGGAAATTTCCGTGACTTGATGTTCTGTAACAGGTTTGTTTAAAGGTTTCTCTTAAGTCTTAAAATTTGCAATTTTATGTAAAGAATAAAACCAATATTTCTCTTAAACCATAAGAAGCCCATTTCAGCCAAACCATTTCACGGATGAATATGAAACACAAAGAGAGAGAAAGGGAAAGAAGAGAATCAGCTCCTTGTAGATGAAATCTTACACTAAATCTCTTATTTCTCCTCCTTTTGGGGCGCCAATCTAGGTCTATTTAAAGTCAGTTTATAGACTGACTGCAACTATGCCAGGAGTACAAGCATGAGATTTTTATTACCTGTGGCAGAAGACCTCAACTCCAACAAGAAGAATGTTCAGGATTCTACTTAAAGAGCCTGTTTATACTGATTGTTGTTCTTGTCATCTTTGGTGGGGGGTAGGGTTTTTTGTTTGTTTTTGTAAGAGCTAGAAATACTCTATCAGTTATGTTCATCAGCCTGAGAACAAAATGCATTGAAAGTAACATGGCCAAGTCTGTCTCATTTATTTTCCATGTTTCCAGCAAAACAAAAGAAGATCTTGTCTCACTGATTGCCCTCTACCTGGAGCATGGATGAAAAGCTGATCCTGCAATCTATGCTAATTTCAGCAAGCTCTGCAACAGTGTGGTTTACATTTTCAACATCATACAAACCAAAGTGAATCATTACTGCCTTATTTGCAAAGCTTCTGAGGATGGCTCAGGCTGTCAAGTTAGGCATTTAGTATGTAGAGAACACATAGCTGAAAGGCATCCAAAGAACATCCTATAATAAACACGGAAAAGATGCAAATATACCTAAGCTGCTAAATTTGTATATCACATAAGCAACATTAACTTTTGAGTTTTGATTCAGAACCTGTGTTCAGTGCTTGAAAACAACAATGCTACTCTATGGACTGAGATGAACATGGCTTCTGGGTATATGAAAGACTTCTTTTTAGTAGCTATGATCATTCCTAACAAATGAGAGTTATCAGTCTTTTACTTGTCAAGGGTGTTCTGTTAAGGTCAGCTCTTTTGGGGAAAAAAAGGGTTGGACTTCAGACAGGAACAAGAACTAAGAGGAAAGACTCATTTCATATAGAAATTTTAAAAAATAGTTTGTCTGAACATCTGTATAAACATTCATATCAATGACTGATAAAGTTTGCAATCTAAAACCAAATGGTGTAGGAATTTTAGGAATTATTGTGATGGCTAATTATTTTATTGCTATTCAATACAGAATATTTGTTTTCTTTGATAGTTGGTTTTGCTTTATTTCTTATGGTAGCAAAAACAGTGTAATGCTTGAAATACATTTTCTAGCACATATTAATATTATTCACTAACACTAGTCACTACTCCAAAATTTAATTATATTGATGTAATTTCAAAGAGCTTAAGCACATGGATTCAATCTTATATATATAAATAAATATGCATTTCTCTACTAGAGAGCACAGAATTTTACCTACATCTTTCATTTGTCAACTTGTATCTCAAGTATTGCTTACATAGAGCAGCAGAGAAGCAGCAGGATGTACAGCCCACAGCCAGCTAAGATACATAAAATGGCAAACACACAAAGACTCCAAATGCCCAAAGGAAGGTTTCCACCTGGGGAAGTAGTTGTCACTTATCTCTTCCCCAGAAATAAAACTTTATACTTTTTATAAGCATAGGATTTTACAGCCTATCCAACTAAAAAAAAAAAATAAAATCTTTTTTCAGATTTCTTTGTTTTTTTTTTTATTGTTGTTGATTTTTTTCACATTCTATTGAACATGATTACCAAAGGAATTCAAAATATTTTATCAAAATCTATCTGTACTATAAATATGCCTTGAAGAGTTTACGTTATTGAAATAAAATGTTTCTAGAAAGTCTTTTCAGTATTCTCTAAATGAAAGTTTTGGGAATCTTTTTTATTATGCCCTTCAGTTTCTTATTTTGATTCAGGATAAAAGGTCAGAACAGAAATTCTGAATTTTGACCAGCTTAAAAACATCTAAATGCTGTTTCTTATAATGAAATGTAGCGTAGCTGTCACAATTGCATATCTTTATAGACATCAAGACTACAGTACTAGGAACTATACCAATACCATTTTACCTTTCATCATCTCATCTTGCACAGCTACTTGCAAAGATCTCAGTTTATCAAGATCAGATATTTTTACCAGTTTTGCATTTCAAGTTGGAATTTAACCTCAAAACAGTAAGGTCTAAGCAAAGTATTTACAATGGCTCATAAGCTATCCTTCACCCACACTGATAATATTCTGCAGTGGTTTATGACATTTCTTTTGCATTGTTTTCATTTTAGCTCCAGTACTCTCAATGCACTCTTGAGATATGAAGAGGCAATACTTACCCAAGTACAGGACATATTTTTAAAAAGCAGCATTCGGATCTCTTATTTCTGATGACACCTGTACAAAAGAAAATTCTTTGTGCCTTGCATGCAGATTTATTGAGATCTGATACCAATTATCTTTGACTGGTGACCTTGACCAAAATTTTCCTAGGATTTCCTGCCCTCTCTCCCCCGAGTTTGGAAGCAACTGACTCTAAAGGACATTTTCAACTCTTTTTGCTGTATCTATGTATATCAAAGAACATGGAATATTTAAGATCAGTCAAGACGAGAAGTGGAACATATTGTGCATGCCTTGAAAATCGGGTGCCTACCAGTTGAGCAGCTGTATGGATAATCAGAGAACCTGCACCCAGAATCTCTTAATTATATGGCTCATTCCTCTGTTTGCTAGGCACCACAGGTTCCTCAGAGAGAAAGAAATAGAAAGTGCCCAGACTGCTGGGAAAGAAAATAATTCAACAACAGCATTTTATTTAAGTCAACGTCCCTAAAGTGTTTTAAATGAGGCCAGTCATTAAGGTCTTATGATTAAAGCCTTGCACAATTATAAAATAATTAGGGCCTGATCTTGTAACATCTTTTCTCTGGAGAGCATACACATCAGGTTCCCTTGGAATACTTGTACACTAGGCACAACTGCTGCTAACGCAGATGCATCTGAACCAGCATTACATAAACCACCCTGAGTACTTCTATGAAGACAGGATGAGAGTTAGAGTTGTTCAACCTGGAGAAGAGACTGCTTCAGGAAGACCTTATAACAGCCTTCCAGTGCCTAAAGGATGACCTACAGGAAAGCTGGGGAGGGACGTTTTGTCAGGGAATGTGGTGACAGGACAAGGAGTAATGGCTTTAAACTAAAAGAGGTTAGATTTAGATGAGATATTACAAAGAAATTCTTTACTACAAGGGTGGTGAGGCACTGGTACAGGTCGCCCAGAGAAGCTGTGGATGCCCCATCCCTGGAAGTGTTCAAGGCCAGGCTGGATGGGACTTTGAGCAACCTGGTCTGGTAGGAGGTGTCCCTGCCTGTGGTAGGGAGGTTGAAACTGGATGGTCTTCAAGGTCCCTTCTGACACAAACTATTCTGTGATTCTATGATTCTACCAGTAGCAGTAACAGAGCAAAGCTCAGAAAAGGCTACCATCTAAAGTATTCACCAGTCTCCTTGAGCACATTTTTGTAGTCCACACAGCATTCCATCATTGCGGCTGTGCTGCAAGCAGAAGCCAGCCTGGACCATCTAAAACTGCAGTGTAGCTCTATATTACTTTGATGAGTATATTCTGTAATAATAAATCAAAGCTCATAGTTTTCTATATCGCCTAAGGATGCCAGATATAGGTTCCCATAGTATTAATAAACAAAAATATTTTAGTGAAAAGAACAACATCCAACTAATTCCAATACAAAAGCCAAATCAGACTCAGCAAAGTATAACTGAATTATCTTTGTAATAGTTTTTCTTAGCTACAGGGAACATTATGAAAGGGAAGTAATGTTTGTTTTCCTCTATTTCTGACTTTAACAGATTTTCGTTGTAAAAATGAATAAAAATCAATCAATGTCTATCTATAGCTGTGCAACTGGATGTCAGGTATCATTTTAAAAGCTTCACTGAGTGTTCAGTGCATAACCATACTTCAAATGTTGTCCTTATTCTACTCCACAGTAATGATTACATAAAAACTTAGCAGCGGCCTGAGAAATAAAACTCATGGTCTACTAAAATGCTGTGGAAATTGATAGTCTTGCATATAGATTCCACACAATGATGTTAGCTTGAAGATTTTATAACCGAGTGACAACTAAAATATTAGAAAATGCAGGTTAACCTCTCAACCACTATTTCTGAAATTATATTAAGAATGACTTATTTAATATTAGAAACATGGCTTTGAAGATACAAAATACTGTTAATAACTAACTACTGTTTTGAACCAGTCTGCATACAATAGCGTCCCCCAGAAGGGACTAACTAACCAGAGATTCAAGCAATTCAAAATATATGCCAAGCAAAACTACATTTCACTGCCAAAAGTTTTCCCCAAGAGGTGAATAACATTTTCCATAAGTCTGTGGAAATGACTAAATTAAGTTTGGTAATGAAATACTCATAGCTACTTTCTATGTATGATTCAACGTTTCATTTCTCTACTGAATAATATGGGTTGCATTAATTACATAAAAGGGAAGCTCATATTTATTATTCAATGAAAAGATTAACAGTCTAAAATACAATATTTTAATACACTAAGGAATATTTATCTGAATGTTTAAACCATGAAATTTGGTTATCTTAACCTACTTTTCATCCTGGAAGATTTATATTATTACAGTTTAATTCCACAGAATTTCAATTACATATAAAATATATTGAACACATTATGTATTAAGTGGTGATAATTACACAGTGGATATTTTGTAATTAAAACAACTTTATGTAAATTAGAACTAAGCTCTGTATATAGACCAATTCAACAATCACCAGTAGAAGCACTATTAACGGGCTCAGGAACAGAACATTTTTTCATGTTGTTCTTTTCCCAGCAAGAAAGACTGGGGCAAACCTGTTTGTGTGGTGACCAGCACTTCACCAGCAAACCTCTGCTTTTCCTTCTGACTTTTTGGGCATTTCCTCCTACATACATAAGCTTCTCTGCTGATGTTGGCTATCTTATTGTCCCACTGGAATATAGCTCTCATATGAGGTGAAAGTCACGCAGAAAGGCAACTTCCCAGTTACTGTATGTTAACCTAACAGAGGCCTGTAAGTATGAAACCCAACTTCTGAATTTGACCCAGCAGATTACAAGTGCAATGAGATTAAATTCTCTTGCTGGATTTTATTCTTCAGAGAAAACAAACAAACAAAAAAACACTGAGCTTTCACATTCAAATCTGTTTAGTATTGTATACACGTCATTTGATTTCTACAGTAGAAACATGGATGTTCACAATGAAGTGTGTGGCTAGCATCTGCCTGGGTCATACTACAAAAAAAAATAATTAAAAAAATGAAGCCTTCTGATAGCTTCCTCCCCAAAAAGTCATTTTTCCAGTTATTGAGTTGCTGGAAGTAATGAGCAGTCCAGATAATATCAATGGTGGTGTTAATAATCTGAGGAAAATGACGTCAGTAGTAAATGATGTTATAAACTGGCAAATTCTTGGGCTAGCTGAACAACATCAACTCAGATTTTCCATGATTCATTTCAACCAGATGCTCCCTATCCTGATTGCAGCCAAGTCATTGCATGGCTGGACAATCATGCTTAGCATTGTGACTGTCAGTGTCACTGCTGTTGTTGTCACTAAAATACAACCTTTGCTTTCTGTTAGCAAAGACATTCATTAAAGAGGAAGACTGAAGAGGACTGTTCCTGTCTGCCTTCTCCACTATTACTAGAAACGCAGTCACTGTAGAAGAATTGATTGAGAAGACAGCCTGGATGTTGAGAAGTCCTGAGTGTCAACATGATGACATAGGACCCTAAAGAAATCTATCCCTTCTTCCCATCACAGAGTTTATGTGGGTTGTGCTTCTGAATGGCCTCCCCCATAATCCCTAGAAAATCAGGACAAGCTGAGATCCTGAAATTGGAGGTATGTGGGTCATGGCCCACAGCAATACAGTGGAATAAAGTGAGTTAAATGAAGCATTTCTTCCTAGCGGGAAGGAAGGAGACCCAAAAGAACAGACGTGTTAAAGAAACTTTGCAAGATGTTACAAGATGTTAGGGGCAAGTAATTAGTTCTGCTTTTTCTTTATTTGGCTGTTTATACAATTGTGTTTACTTAAAAGTACATCCTTCTGGGAAGAAAATGAGCTAATATTGGCTGTAATTAAGCCATGTTCCTCTGCCTGATGTAACACCAGTGAAGTCAATAAGAAACTTAAAGGCTTTATTTCTGGCCTCATTTGAGAGTTTCTTCCTTCCTGCACTATATACTTACTCATATACTCTTTCTCTATTCATTCTTTTACTTAACTATAATCTGAACAACTCATGCAATTAGATTATTTCTTTTGAATTCAATGTTGTGGGTTTTTTTAAGACCTATATGATATGCTCTTAAGATAAAATAAACTGTATTGCAAGGTTATGCCACTCAGAGTTCGTTCAGGATAAAGCTAATGAGCTTTCACATTTAAGTTTTACTGTGCAATAAATTCTGGTCATGAGGTATTCCTAAGTATGTATACAGGCATAATATTAATTTATAAAAAGTGGACAGTATCAAAATAGAAATATCAACAGCACCACTCTTCTGGTCTAGCTTTCTCCATGAAATATGGAACAGCTAAAGTCTTCAAGCAATTCCTCAAATTTATGTGCTAAAAGCTATTCAAATATAAAATAAGCACTAACAAATGGGCAACCTTGTCAGTTGCAATGTTAATAAATCAAATTCACCAAGGTAAGTTAGCTACATTTTCAGTACAAGTGGATATATCATAAGAGCCTGATAATGATACAACTACCAGAAAAAACAAATGTGCATTCTCTGACCTTGACAATAATTCACTAACAGCTTGTCTCACCATTTTCCTAACATTGAGCCACTCTTCAGAGGCTATCTAGAAAGCGTTTACATTTCTGTGGATAGAGAATTTCATCTGTCTCATCAGCACTATTAGGGATTTTAGTGCACTATTAAGATTAACTACACGCACACAAAAAAATAAAATTTCGGGGTAGTACTCTATGAAACTACCCAGGGGAAATTTGTGGGATGGGAGGAGGGGGGGCACTGCATCTTTTGTTGTGTTTCTTTCCTTTTGGTAAAGAGTGGCCAGAGGACTGACCTGATGGCCTTCAGAACATTCCATGTTGCTCTGAAACAACCAAAGCTGAATTTCCTACTTATTTGTTACTCCTTAAAATGGGTAATGAGCAAGATTGCAGCTGAGCTTGTAAAGGAAAAAACACCTTACCAGTAGTGACTTCAGTGAGGGGAGACCAAAAGAATGAGGTTTTATTTATATCCCATCATTTCACTAAATGATGTAGATATGTTCTCTATTACTACATTATGGGGGTAAATTATAGACAGTAAGAACCACCATCTAAGCTAGATGACAGTGTTAGCACAAGAACAGTTGGTTATAAACTAGCCATGAAGAAAATCAGGCTCAAAACTAGAAACAAGTTTCTTGCCATTAGAAGAGCATAGCTCTCGACAAGGAACCTAAGCAGTTACTAGATGGAATTTGGTAACTTTATGGAAGGGATTACATGACGCAGTTCCAGAAAAGGCAAGGAACTGAATCTGGTATTTCTGCAGGTCCTTACTTTGCTTCCAATGTGAGGTGCAAAGAAGGGTAAGAGAATAACTCAGTTCCTTTGCATGCTCTTTACAGCCTATTATAGTTAAATAAAGGACTCCATTGTTTTCACGAATACTTTATCCCCTGGTGATTGTTCTCCTTCTCAGCAAGTCAGTTTAAAACACATGCAGAGGCTAGCAGTAAGGCATTTCACACCACAAAGCAGCAGCTACCACTGCCACCACCATTTATTGTGGTTGCTCAGTGCTTACTTGTTGTCCCATGACCCTCTGTTGCCAAGAGATATTTGTAGCAAGGAACTTTGACACAGAACTTCTCCCAAAATCTGCATTAAGTGCCACAAAGTGAACCAAAAGAAAAACCATCAGGTAATCAATATGACCTACCACACCACTTTAGGGACAGGATCCATGGGTTAGGGCTTAGAAATGGTGGGTATAAGGCAAGATGCTGAAAGCCAGCTATGGGATTGTTAATATGTTACCTCAGTGTAGAGCATGGATCTACTTCTCATCTCCCTTTCGTCTCCCGCCACCCACAAAGCAGAGCTCTGTTTAGCCTGTGAAAGGCAGTAAAACTTGATATACTGTTAACAGACAAGCCTATCAAGGGAGAATGGGGTTAAGTATCAGCGCCAGTATATCATCCAGATGTACCTACAGTAATGGCATCTGCTATTTAAAATAGCACACAACCCATTAGTAAATGATATTTATTACAATCACTTTCACTAATTTAGAAAAGTGTTGAGAATTGCACCTTGAAGAAGCCATGCATTGAATAAAACACTTCTTTTAACCTGCAAAGTTAACTTTTTATAGAAAGAAACTCACAGACCAGTATCTCTGCCCTGTCTGTAAATATATCAACACGTGCAACTGGCTTCGGGGGTACAAAATGCAATTACAGAGAGGGCTTGACTCACTTTATTATGATTTTTCCACTGTCTAGAAATCAAAAACAATGAGAGAGAGGGAAGAAAGTGTACTTATCTAATTTTAAGTTTTTTTTTATTTTTTTAAATTGAGTCAAGGAGCTTTGCTTTTTCAAGTGAGGGTTAGATTTTTATTTTATTTTTTAAACTTTTCAGCAAATGCATTTTTCTCTTGCAAAGTGCAATGTGTGTAGGAGTCAGCTCACGTAGAAAGTGGTTCCCTGATCAAAACAGATGGCATGCTGGCAGGGTAAGTTTTAAATGGCAGAGTGTTGATGTTGAAGGATTTCAACAGCAGCTTCCATGACAGGGACGGAGACGTAAATGACAAATACAAAATACAAAGACATTTCAATAACTTACCAGTGTATCACTTTTCAAGTTAATATTTCTCTCTTGATTCTCAAGATGCTACAGGGAGTCTTCCTAGCTGTGGGTACAATATTATATTCTAGCTCAACATATCTCAAAAAAATAAAAATAAAATAAAAACACTAATGATGTTTCTATTTTTAGGACAAAGATGCACGAAAACAGGTTTTACTGGCATGGGGAAGGAATGAACTGGCTATTGGAAAGGTTTTAGCAAAGTTCTTGGTGAAACAGAGTAACCGAGTGATTCTTCCCCTGACTTTTTGCCCTCTTCAAGTTGTCCTGGAAAGAGATTTATTAGACTCTCTGACCTTTTGTCAAATGCTTTTTACTTACCCTCTGCTAATCTGTGAAGCACAGTAAGCCAAAGTCTTCAAACTGGGGAATCTGTTTTCCCCCCCAGTCTGTGAATAACACTTTGATGTTTTCCAAATTTTAAAAAACATGCAACCAAATAAATTATTTTAGATACTCAACTTTGCACATCTCCTGTCCTTGCTTTGTCTTCTCTACTCTCATTCCTTTTGTATATCTGTATCTGTTTGTTAATATTGTTTTAAAGATATTAAGCCTTTTTTTCCTTAAAAAATTATTGATATTTGGTATAAATTTTCTCATCTCCCCTGGTTTCACAGGCTTTTCCCCAGTCTCACTGGGAAAAGATATTTTTTTTTTAAAGAAAAAAAAAGAGGCTAATTTATCTTCTCTCTCTTCTTACCAGTACTCTAATATTTTTCATTTTTTCTGTCCTTCCATATTCAATGCAGCATCCAGCTTTCCATGAAGCATATACTGTTGTTTTTTTTCTTTTCTTTAAAGGCAAAACAGAGCCATTGAGCTTGCTGCAGAGAGGGATGCACAAGACAGAATGACAGGGATGCTCAGTGAAAGCTCTGTGAGGCAACAAATTATCAAAAAGACATCAACAATTTTTTTCCTCTGCAATGAGAAAGGTGTGCATATATCAGCTTGTACAGAAGGTGCTCCTTGATCAAAAGAAGTGATATATAGCCAAGGCAAATTTAAAGTACTTTACAAAAATATTTCTCAAGAAATAATCTTGGCAGGAACCTATGAAGAGTTCTGACATAAACAGGAGTATTAAGTAACTTCTTTATAACTTGCTTAGAGAGATATTTCAGGGGGAGAAAGAAAGACATGGTAGCTGTTAAATTTGTCATATTTGCCATAATTTTTTATATCTGGTAATGTTTATGGCCCAAAATGTATAGCAAGCAGATTCTGTACAGTCTCTGAGTAGTATGCCTCTGATAGATTATAGGCGTCTTTTTTCACAGCCTGTGCTTCCTTTGAATTACACCAAAGTAAAAAAGGTATATGAGCTTTTATTTTCTTTATGATTTAACCAGTTCTATGGAAATACCACCATCTCTGTATCCCATTGATATGAACCAAAGTGGGTTAGATTAAATCAAATAGTCTGGGCAAAAGTAGATTAATAAATATATAAATACTAGATAACACATAGTAAATAATATTAATGCATGATAATAGTAAGACAATAAATAAAGAATATTATGTTCGTAATCTAAAATGACTCTCGAAGGCTTGTATAGAACACCCGTATAAAACAAGTTACTAAGGAAGATGACATCCCTCTTTGTAAGACAGAATCTGTTGTATCTTCATGGATCTTACATTCTGGAAATTCAGTCGCACCCATGCAGTGGTACCAATTTGCCTCTTATTAACACAACAATATTATCAAAAGGGTGCAGTAAAACACAGGGGGTTGTCTCAGCCATTCAACTAAAATGATGAAAACCAAAGTGCATCAAATTTAAGGTTTTTATTATTACTGATATGAAGAAACGAACTATTTTGTCAATTATATACTCAGCAATTGACATGACTAAAGCAAGGTTAAGGAAGAACAGAATAATGATACTCCCAGTGTCCAGTAAACTTCTTTTCACTTCCCATTCCAAAATAACTTGCTTAGTGCTAATACATATATACAGATACAAGCAACCTCAATTATTGCATTCTATAGCAGTTGTTAGCAGTTCTCAAATTTAGGTTTGCAGTTACATAAATATAAGCTTTTGCCTTTATATATTTAATAAGGTGTGTAACCTTTAAGTATCCTTGCAAAGAGCCTGTCTTAGTAGGAGTTAAAACTGGTTAGAACAAACAAAAAACCCACATAACACAATTCTGGACACATTTGTCTAAAACCAATCAGCTACGTACAACAAAGTTTTAGACTTCACAGTTAAATGCCTAGCCAAGAATTCATACATTAGTTTTTAGCAGGCAAGTTTGCATATTTAGGCCCTTGATTCCAGTTTTGCAGATTTCCACTATTCTGGTTTCTTTCGATGCTCAGATACCCGAAAATATGCCACCCTTTCTACTAGCATGATCTGAACCCACAAAAATGACACCCGCAAGCAAGACAGCTAAAATCTGTATACAATTTTCACCTTCAATTTTGTTTTTGTTTTGTTTAAAAAAAAACACTTTGCAGATGCAATGTTGTAGCATGAAATTCAATGAGAAGCTTCATGATACTGTTTTCTCATTTATTTTGCCATTTCTATGCCAAACAAAAGCTTTCTTTTATTTAAGCGAAAGGGGAAATACCAATTGTGCTCTGGAGGTACTACTGCAAAGTGTCTTAAGAAAAAGCAAAGTACTTTCTGAGCAGAAATTGAAGACAGAAAGGGGGAAATCAGAACTGAAAAAGAAGTGCATTTACCACAAGTCACTGCAATTTATGGCCCCAGCAATACAGTTTGGCAAGGTATCAGTACGTTGTCAATTTCCCTTCAAAACCTGACTGTATCACTTAGTCTTCCACTACTCTTTTCGGGTTTGTTGTTCACTGTCTGCAGACCTTCCTCTACTAGGAAAAGCTTAGTGACTCCTGCCACTGAGCTCTCTAGCTTGTCCCATCTACTGCATAGCAGCTAACAGCTGAGAAGCAAGACTGAACGTACTGCATTTGTCTATCTCAAGTACTCAAAGTCATGAGATACAGCCCAATGTCCTGAGCTTTAGAGAACAATCTGGGGGATCCTCTTACTTGCCTTCGGGTCTTTGCGACTTCAGTATTTTCTGCAGAACCAGAAAAGCTTGAAACATAGCTTTCAGGAAATAAACAAATCAACCAACCAACCAGAAGTCTTAGATTGTCACTCTACTTTAACAAAAACACAAAACCTCTGAAGGCTCATAAAATAACAAGATTCTGCTAACCTGTTCAACGTCAGTCAGAGCCCATTTTAAAAGAAGAAAAAATGTAGCAGTCTGGGCAATCACATCCCTCCCACTTCTTTGTGAGAGAGTGAAGAAATAGTTAAACAAAAGCAGCTGGCAGCTAACAGTAGGGAACAGCTAAAACGGCCAGTGTGGGACAGGGGGAGGAATGGAAGAAAGGAAATGCAAAGCTGCAAAAGCCCCCAAACCAATCAGAAAACACAGCCCCAGTATTTTTTCCCAAAAACGTTTATAATTGGATATGGCAAAGTCTGACAGAGTAACTATATAATAATTTTGTGAGGCCTAATAGTCCAGGATATTAACTGAATGCTACCCAGCTCCCCAGCATTAACAAACAGTGTTAGGAAAAGCTCACCATCCAATTTGGTAACAAAACACTTATTGCCGTTTCTGACATCAATTTGTAGAGGAGATTGGTGGCTATTTTAAATTGTGCAGCATCATTTTTGCTCCAACTAGCACCTAGATCAGAACTCACATGGGTCAAGAAGAAAGTGCACTCAGAGTTACTTTAATGCCAGCCAGAGCTTCCCTAACTGGACAAACATGCTGCTGCAGAGCCTCCTACCCACAGCCATCATAAGCTGCTCAGCAAAATGAATCATAATATTAATTTCAGTGACATATTCCTGCCTGTTTGCTCATTGTACTCTTATCCAAACATTTCATCCATTCAACTGCAAAATTTTAGTCGGCAGAACCCTGATTTTGAAAAAAAAAAAAAAAAAAGAGGAAACTGGAATGGGAAAATAGGAGATGCGCAGACTCTGACACTCTGACACCTGGCTGCAGAGCCATCAACATCAAGTAAGTGTATAGTCAATCTATCCAGCAATGAACTGAGCGATGGTGCCTGTTGAAACTTTCATCTGTAGCCATTCTCCCAACAATTTAATATGATGACATCCTGATAGTTTCTTTTCTGCATGATTAAGTCTAACAAAATAATATTAGCTAAAGTGAGGGGGAAGTAGAGAGGTAGCACTACAGAAAGGGAACCCCAATCAACATTTGGAGCAGAAAAACACATGGAGAGAACTTGTCAACCTGGCAAGTAGAAATAGGTACATGAATACAAGATTGCTTCTGAGAAAGTCAATGCACAGGAACAATGAAAGAAACAAACTCACTTATAAATATGCTCCTTTATAACAGTCTTTATACTTTCACAAGAGGTTGAGTGACTCCTTGAACACCCCAAGACCTAAGCCATTTCTAGACTGAGACTCTAGCACTCTGCAGATTGATTTGATCCCTACCTCCACAGCAGAGTATGGGGGACCACTGCCAGAGAAAATGAAGCCATCCATCTTTAAAAGGGACAGCTACCATGCAACAGTGGGATACAAAAATTTCACAAGAGAACAAGAATTCCATTTATCATGTTGAATTGAGTAAAGAAAATAGGGGAGTTGCTGCTAAACCAACATGAAGAGAACTATGATTTACTGCTCCAAGGTAAACATATGGGGCAAGAAATAAGGATGCCATAACTTAAAAACAAAACATTGTACCCATGACTTGACCAGAAAAAAAAAAAGCCACAAACATGCCTTCCTCTTTACCCTTTATCTCAGAGAAAGAGCTAAAATCAGAGAGTAGTTCAGTTAATACTGACATGTAACCTAAGTAGTCACAAAAACAATTTTCACATGAAATGTGATCACAGGCAACTTCTACAAAACAAAAATACCCGGCTCATACCCACATTAAAAAAAAAAAAACTAAAAAACTTCATTTCTACACCACAGTATATCCAAAATTTATTATACTTAAGCAACTACACCTACTTTATAAGAGGTATTATCACTGTTGTTCTAACACTTTTGCAGCATGCATTGTACTGCTAGTACAATCTGGAGATGGGCATATTTAGCATCTCAACATTTGACTCTCCCAACAGCAATCTTGTGCCTTGTCTTTACTGAAGCTTCTGCTGGTGAACATACACTGATAATCTGAAAATTGTAAGACTCGCTATGAAGCACCCATTTGTCTACCATAGTAATTTATTTTCAAAATGACAGAGATTGTGAATAGTTTAATCTACTATGAAATGTTCATTCAAAAATAATTTGATGTTCCAGGAATCTTCAAAAAGTTCTTCATATTCTGTAATCCATCTTTCATAAATGCTAATTTTGTAACCTAAAAACTGAACCCTTTCACTGTGTACAGCACACGATTCAATATACATTGACTACCAGACAAGTAACCTGTTACAAAGAAGCCTTGTTCATGACTTGCAGTACATAATCAGTACTTACAATGACACAATATATTGCCCTGATAAGATTATAAACACAATATCAGAAGGAAATCCATAAAAATCTAATTATGCACAGACAAAAGTTAGAGCATGAAAAGCTATCTGAGGCACTTGGACAGAAGGTTTGAAATTATAATTAATTTTAAGTATGTAACACTCCTGGTAGACTTAATTTCTGCAGGAATTTAATTTTAAACTTTACTACTACGTGCTGATTAGAATTAGAATGGAGCTGCAAGGCCAACAGGCTTCTAGTATTGCTTTTAAATTAATACAGATGTTTAAAACAAACCCAGTTCAGGTAGGAAGAAACAGGCAAATCAGATGCTTAAGAGCTTAGTGATTGAAAGTTATGTGCAATGAACTACTATACTCAGCCTGCAAAAGGGTTTTGTTCCCAACTTTTCAAAGATTGTAGTTCAAGAAGTACAAAGAGCAGCGCACAATCCAAACTTGGATATTTATTGTAAAAATGAATAAAAGAACAAACTTGTCACACATGATGATGTAACCACAAAACTGAGGTGTTCTTTCCAGATTGCCACAATCACCTACTTGCTCCATATTAACATGAAGGACCTGAAGCATAAATTTTTCTAACTGCCAGTACCATGATAATGGAATTTTACTGCTTGATCATTACCATGACCTCACATCAGTAATGATAAAAAGCCTAGATGACAAGCTATGATGTGCAATACAGCACACATTGTTAAATGCACTTTTCAACAGGCAGACCAACCCTATCTGTTCAGAAGAACTAAACTGGGAAAAAGAAAACAGCATCATAATCTAGGGTAGGATAGGGATGATATAAGAAGTTTAGTTGGATACTCACCCTTCCCATCAGGGATAAGGAATAGGAAAGCATATAAGAAGGCAAACAAATATTCCTGTTGCCAAGGGGCAAGTTTGTTAAGTTTTTCAGTGTAGATGCTATGGAGTAAATCTATTAAAGTTAGTGAAAAGATTTTCATTGACGAGATGTACTAAAATCTCAACAGGACACAAGCAGGAGAAATCCAATTCTTCGTTCTTTAGGGTGAACATCAAGACCTCTGATACACACACGTGTGTATATATCCTGATGATAAGAAAAAATGCAAAGGCTTAGAAGTTTCAAGTGAGAATGCCAAAATCTGAGCACAAAATGGCAAGAAAAAAAAAGATCGAGAAACAGATAAGGTTAAATACATTCTCTCCAAATGCTGATAGCTCAGCACACAATGCTGAACGTAGTTACAGAAAGGGTAAAAGATTCAGTGAAATTGATAGATGATATGTCCAAAATCCTGCCATAGTACCCTTAAGCTGTAAGAACAATTTTTTTAGGAAGACCATGAAAGACAGGAATTACCAAGACAGGAACAAGAAATCAACAAGGTATGAGTGAGAACAAAATCTGACTGCCTTCCTGTCATTGTAATCTGAAGATCTGCAGGAGAGAAAAAGAATGAAGAAAATATTTTTTTTTTTTTTAACTGAGTAGTTAGGGTTTATCGAAAACATTGGAGCCCCTGTCATACATTCCTCTACTCCTCTTGCTTACCACACTATTATCACTTATTATCACCCAATTGGATATGTAAAATAAAGATGATATATTTTAATGAGATCCTAGCAATAGGAAATTTCCATGAATTCTTCAACCAATACAAAAAGTCAAAATAAAGCTATCGGAGAGCAGGTAAGAAGCTGAAGAACTAGCTGTCACACAGACAAAGTCTAATTCCTTTTAATTATATTGTTGTGAACCTGCGATGTTGCAAGAATGAAATTGGCAAAGAATGTAGCCAGTGACAACCAAGACTGAAACCCCACATAGAAAGAACTAAAAGCAGGCCAAAGGTAAAAAGAAGAGAGGAAAATAGCTTATTTGCTTCTGACAAGAAAGAGAAAAGCAAAATTAATAAATAAAATAAAAGAAGCATTGAAGTGAACAGAAGAGATGTGACTGCTAGCCTCAGGTGCGAGAGCCATTTTACTGAAGTTACAACACAGAGAAAGGAAGAGAAGACAGTAATGTGTATTTCTATACCAACTAAGAACAGCATATAAAGTGGACAAATCGAAAACATAATTGAACATATTAAATAGCTGTATGCATTCAACTTAGTCATTTCTTGAATATAACCTCTTCAGTTTCTTTTTTCCAAGTGACAAGTCCTGGTATTCCACAACATGGTGAATTTTGCAGAGACACTACTCTTCAACGAATCTTTGTAAAATGTTGCACCACAAAATGCAAGGCTTGAACCATGAAAATAGAGGGATGATTCAATGAGGAAGTAAGGAACTTCCTCCATACCATATATTTATTCTACATAAGGATAGAGAGGCATTGCTTATAGGCAAAAAAACGTGTTTTTTTTAATATCTTCTGCTAGCATAAGAAATGAGCAGCCCAGAAGAACACAGGACAGATACCACTAGGTATCCACCAACACAGCCAACTAGTTTGGTGCTTTGCAGATGGAGGGGGTATGCTGCACTCAAACATACAGTTCACTCTGCAAACTGGGGGCAACATTACAACCAGGCTGGTTGATTTCTATATGTGTTTCTTGTTAAATGCCATTAATATAAATAAATACAAGTTTATTTATTTATTTGATCCAAAAGCCTGATTTCATTAACCCAAACAGTCTTTTGAACCCACGTATTTTCAGGTCACTGAGTGAAGAGTTTGAAAAGAGTAATGCAATGGTAAAGTGTTTGTGTTACCTGTCTGCACATTTTGGAAGTGAACGCACTGCCTGTTACAGCTGGTTCCCAATTAGGAAGCGTCTTTCAGAACAATAAAAGTAAAATTAATGTTTCTTTCTTTAAGAGAAATTTATGCTCCATGTACATATGCCCTGAAGGCTACATTCAAAAACCATCTACCTCAGTCATAAACGTAAACGCTTTGTTGTTCCAAGATGCTGCAGTGAGAATTAGATAAATACCATATTCCTCTTAGTAGAAGAGTGCAAGATCTGTTTACTTGCATGCAAGTCTATGTTGAATAGGTTTAGGATGAACTACAGAGCAAGTCTGCAGGGGGACACTTCTACCATCTCTACACAAACCTCAAGGCTTTCAACATTTACTATCGACCAGTCAGGCATCAATAAGACCAAACAAATCACAATCCAGTAGTGGCAAATACAAAAGCTTCCTACCTACAGTGTAAGCAGGCTACAGTGAATCGAAGAGCCAATGACGTGAACAAAATCACATGTGATTAAGCCTGCTGTTGGACCCGCAGGTCTTACCATAGCCTATGTTTGTGAGAAGTTAAGTTTAATCCAAAAGAAGGGGGTCTGTTTGCCACAAACATGATTTTAGTAACCGTATTCACTAGGAATGAACTCTGAACTCCGTGCAAATATTACATGTGTGCGGTGTTTAGGTGGCCACCTCAGAAAATCCTGCCTCATTTCACAATACTGCAACATTCAACTCTGGCTAGCTCATCAAGAAAGACAAAGCCAAAATAAGATTTTCTTTGCGTTCAATTATTGTCCTGCCATTAACTTCGTACCATAACGCTTTTATTCAAAGTAGAAAAAGCCAGTATGTACATCAGTATTTACCTTAATTCGTATTTTCTGTTCGTTTTCCTCGTCAATGCTGCCACCTTCTGGCAGCCAGCGGTTTCACCGAGTCCCACCTTATAGCAATGAGGACATCTTAACTCCACTGCTCGTGGGCCTTCAGGCTCACGAAGGCCTCACTCCTGTCCCCCCGCCCCGCTGCTCCAGGGGGATTTTTATGCACACACAGAAGCGAGGATTTGCAGGACAAGTAGCTACCATTGTACCACTGCTAACATTTATGAGACCAAACGGGAAAGATGCAAGAACTGCTATGTTTATCAGTCTAGTTGGAAGCTGCCCATGCTCACGTGTCACTGCCACAGCTGAGAACTTTTGGAAGTTGCTGGAAACAACACTTTTTTTTGCACTCTCTCCTACAACATTTACTGTGGAAAGTCCTTGGCTTGGTGCATTTTACCCTCCATTTACAGTTTCTGTGGTATAAGATAGTTCCCCAGTCCAAACTCCTGGGTTTGTCTGGAGTACTGTTGAGCCTTTTCAGGTTGGTCAGCTGTTTACCTGTTCTGTCTGCCAAGGTCAAGGCTATCTAGGGAGAGGCGACGGTACATATAGACAGAGTTATTCCCTTGAAGGATATTAACTACTGAACTACAACCTTGAACTGAATTCCCCTCAGTAGGAAAGCTGCCAATTTAATATGCTCTCATATCCTTAAAGATTTTCAACAAAACTCACTTCGTTTAATATCACAGGCATTGACCTCAGTCCGGAGATGAAAAAAAGTAAAAAGAATCTAAGAGATCTTCAGAAATCCGTCATTTAACAGAGCTTTTAACCTGCTGGACATAACCCAGTGCAATGTTTGGATGGTAATTAGCATAGCAGTATTTGATTAAAAATAAAGAGAAAACAGATTTTTTGATTGATATTAAAAGCATGAAAACAAACTTTACAGGCAATGGTCTGTCATAGTACCTAATGCAGACTCCCACAGACACCTGCAAGAACAGGACATGGGCATGTAATACAGACACAAATTTCACACTTAGCAGAGAGAGAACAGACAAACAAATCATAGAAAGTGCAAGCTGATCTTACCCTAAATTCTTCCAGTGGAATAAGAACCTGACCATAACTTTCTTATATCACAGTTAAGTGCCCCAGCTCTTGTCTACTGAAATAGAATCAGTCATTTTCTCTCCCTTTTTCACTCAGGGGCCTAATGAATATTTAATGCTCCAATCTGCCTCCAGATCAGACAGATATTTTAACTGCAGTCTCTCATACCCCAGACAAGCAGCCCAATCACTAAACCAACAGTACCCGGGGTGCCCATGTGCCTCCTTGTGTTGAGTGTGGCATCACTGAATGTTGGCCTCTGAGTGAAAGAGGCTGAGGAACTTCCACTTTATGAGTGGTGGTGAGATTCAAGTAACAAAATGCCCAGACTTGTCAGGATTTGAAATTCCTAGGCAATGCCAGAAGCAAAAGTGTGACACAGACTGTATCGATGGAAATCTAGGCAGTCCTGGGATTAGCTCTCGTACCTATATTTTGGACTAAGGTGCCCAATTTAGCAGTAGCCAAGCTAACACATCTATGACATGTGACAGTGCAACGTAAAGAAGGCTTTTATGTGCCATCTGCAAATCTAGAAGCAGCACAGCTCTGCCTGATGGCACTGCACCCAAGGAAGGACTGCTGAAAGGAAGGACTTACTATCTTGAGCACAGTACTGCAGTAACACTGTTGTACTGCTTTCCATACCCACGCTGTACATGGTGCTGTACAGCACCTGAAGTCACCTCAGCCCCGTACTACCTTGGGAGGAGACCTAACTGCATCCATCTGACAACACAAACACATCCAAAACATTCTAGTCAGAATCTAGCCCTTGTTGGATTATGGTTATTTATACACTTCTGACAGCTCTTTATACCACAGTAAGAAAGTTCTTGTGCACACAGGATTATTTATTTTTTTTTTTTTAACAATCACCGTGCTCTAGGTATGTGATAAGACTTCGTCCATTCCTTTTAGTTTAGTTCTTTCAATTTCATTTTATTGTTGAGAATGTGTTCACAAGGGGGTAAGTATAATACAGTCCACTTCTTTAGGCTTGCACATGCAGCTATAATACACAAGGATATGATAGCTTGTAACTTGTTGAACATTTGCTACTCTGATGAATTATTTTAACAATCCAAAGAATAGTGCACTCCATTGGCTTTTAAGCACCTTACAAGATCTCTGGGAAAAGATGTTACTCTTACAGCTGAATATTTAGAGCCAAAACTGCTAGGTTTTATGTCATTAAAAAAATGAATCTCAAAGTTTAGCAAGTTGAAAATACCAGATAAGTTTTTAATACCATATACTGAAAGTGGTTTGTGACACAGAAATCATCTTAGTTGAGTACAGCTCAATACTCACTGATCAGTTTTACAGGAAATCTTCTGGAAGAGCCACAACTCAACATGAGTGTCCTATCAATTGTGCCAGCTGGCTCACCATATTGAGAAATGAAAAATAAAATATCTATAGATTTTCAGGTCATTTTAAGACACAGTCTGAGCACAAACCTGTATTTGCTGTACAACCAAAATTTCTGTGATGGAGAATGAAGGTGCAGAGTCAACCACTAAAAATGTTTATAATGTAACAAATTTCCACGATTAGTAATAATCCTTTTAGAAATTAGGAGTAACACCAAATTTAAAAAGACATTTCCACAGAAGTTTTTGTTTGTTTGTTTTTTTAACTATCTGCATAACAGCCAACAGCATAATTTCACACTGGTATCTTAAATTACTGCCCAAATTCTTTATTCCACCCATTTTAAACCTTTTTACAAATGGCAGATTCTGTTCTTGAATAAAGCCTTTCCCTTTAAATATATTCAGAGAAGTTAGTTGGAATGCTCCCAAATAAAGGTATTCTGTCACTTCAGTAACAGTTACTGAAAAATAGTTCTAGACCCAAAGAAGAGAAGCAAACGTATCATCTTATGGGGCCAGTAGTATGACAAGTAGTTTAAAAAAAGAGAGACATGTACAGTATGTTCAATGAATGCCATGACATATAAAAAGCCTGATCCACAGATGTCAATGACTACTGAATTAGGTCTAAAATATGTCAAACAAAGGAAAGCCAGGAGTAGCAATTCTCATTCTTGAGAACAAGTTCTCCTTGATTTTCCTTAACAGAAAATTTTTAAAACATTATGTCAGTATTTTTGACACTTTCGCTTGCGTTATTCTTTGAGCATATATATACTTTTAATTGCCAAGTATAAATGTAGTTTAAAAGTAACAGCAACACAGTAAAAGAAATGAGCTCCAATACTACATAGGGTTATACAAATCCATAGGAAAAAAACATGTCTTTGCTTCTTAAATGGTATTTAAAATATACATTAATTATCCTGTGTCCTCTAAAAATATTTTTGGAGCACTTCGCATTTCTTTTGCTTCATGTAAAAGATAATAATTTTCAAAAGATCTTTCTAAGAATTATAGTTGACTGAAATAGCTTTAGGAGATGGCTGAATAAATCTGACAGTTAGGCAGTGAACCTAAATATTGCTGCCATAGAAAAGGGGTTTTGGTTTTCCAAGTCTCACGGATTTATCTTTTCACACCTACCCATATATACGAGAAAAAGGATTGTGCAGAACCAGGATTTTATACATGGAAAAAATGTTGTGGAAATCAGGAAAAATTGCAAGGGAGGAAACTTTATATATAAACAGAGATGACAAGAAGCAAAAACAGACAAAAGAATTAGAGGTTTTAGAGTCAAAAAACAAAGACTGAAAAATTCATATTGTATCAGTGCAATGGTGATGTCAAACCCTGAGTGCAGATTGAGAGCCCTCCTTCATGTTGGTATGTAGCATCCCACAGAAAAGAAACTTACCAAGGTATCTTGTGTGCATAACTGTTCATTGCTGTAAAGCAGTAACAAGTCAGCACCAAGAAGTTACCCTGTAAAGCCTGCTGTAATGGCAAATGCATTCGTGCATAGGTCCTTAGGATGCATTTCCTTCTAGGGATACATTTTGAGAGATTTCCATTAGAAATGCTGTATGAAACCAAAAAGGAAGTTGCACAACCTATTGCTGAGCTGAAAGATAAGTCTGCACATGCAAGTGAAAATATAAATATAACAACAGTAAACAATATGTTACGTAATTTCAATCTATAAAATATAGGTACCGCTAGCAACCACAGTATACATTGAGAACCAGACTATCTCCTCTAGGGTAACTCATATACCTGTGAACTACTGCAGTTACCTGAACTATACATGGTAAAGTCATCATAAATTAGCTTGTTCACTTTATGAAGTGAAGTTTTTTTTTAATGAAACTTCTTTTATGAAGTTTTTTTTTTTTTTTGATTCATATGATCAATTGTTTCTGTGGCCTGACCCCCTGGAATAATTTAGTTACATAAATCTGCCACATGGATGGCAAGGAAAAACAGGGAAAATTTGAGCTGAGCAGCCCAACAGCATCTCCCTCCATCTCTGAAATGGAACTAAAACCAGCACTTCTACAGAAAGCAGCCTGCAAAATACTTTTTTTTTTTTTTCCTGTGTATTCTGATCAAGAATGGTCCTGTGAAGGCTTCTTATGCTCACGAGGGAAGATTACTATCAGCGTCTGCAGCCTTTGTAATTATGAAGAAAAATCTCCGAGGTGTGCAGACGAAGTAACAACCCCTGTAGCAAGGCACCAGACACATGGAATCAGCAGTAGCAACCACATGTATCAAGTGCTCCTGTTGCCTCAAAGGAATTACTGTTTCTTGAAAATAGTCGTGCCCTCACTTTGTATAAAATGTAACAGAAGAAACTCCTTCTGAAGGCCAAATATAGAGTAAAAAAATATATGATAGAAGATAAACATGAAAGCCCGAGGAAGAAGAAATGACTGGAAGGGGAAGAAGAAAAGAGTTGTATAAATAACGTACTGAAAGTGTTTCTGGATCAGTAAATGTAATAGAACTACCTTGCCACTAGGTGCACAAGCACTGAAAACACAGATCCTTCCAGCCCTTAAATGCCTCCTGTTGTTTCACCTTTGCCCCTCCTCCCAACCCTTCCTTCTGTTGTGTTGGCTCTTGCTGTATCCAAGTAACAATCTCTCATCTCACTCTTCTTTCTTCAACTATTTGTTCTGTTCAAACCTTATGCTGCTCCCCAAATCGCTTGCTTCAGCTGCTTGCTAAACCTCTGGAGAAAGGAGAAGCAACAGTCCCCATTACCTGACAGCAGCCAGCTTCTGCTGAGCGTGGCTGTGACAAGGAGCAGTCCCGCAGCCACCACCACTCTGGCTCTGCAGAGGTTGCTCAGCAGCACCTGGAGCTGGCAGGCAGCCTTAGGTCTGTGTACTTTGCTCCAATAGCTGCTTTATAATTAAATCAGGAACTATCAACTTTCTGCAGCCTGATTTCTAAGCAAAGTTTACAGCAGCAACAGGTTAGAGAAGGCACTCAAGTAAGTGTAGTTTTAGTAAGGTTATTGGGTTAACCAGGATTGTATGAATAAAGAAGTATACCCAAATAAAATCTCACCCTTCAGAATGCAAGCTGATCACCTTCAGCATCACAAATAAATCATTTGTTCCTCTTGCTTTTTGTTGTTTGGTTTGTTAGCCAGGTGCATTGTCATTCACTTCTGGTTGGATGAAGTCTAGCAGGTAAGGCTGGCCAAGCTGCAGCCTACCCAGACAGCTAGTGCATGGTGGCTCTTCTACCCATGCCTTGTCCATCTCTCAAGCCTCCAGCTCTGCCTCTGAAAGGCTTATTCAGCACTCACCATTCTCCATTCTTCTGAATTAACGGAATTCAACTTTTAATATTTTTGTGAAATCATAAGGTGTAGGATCCAGAGCACCTGTCATGTCACAGAAGACATTTTCTTTCCTCTGAAGTGCTTTATCCAGTCTGTATGGGCTTAGAAAGATGAAGGGAGTGTCTGCACTGATACAATTGTACAGGCTGTAGGCACGTCTAAGCCCACTGTAAATTACCAATGCCACAGCAGCAGTTCCAACAGAGAAGCCTCAAGTTCCAGCACAGGCTAATTTACCCCGCTTCTCAGGTACTGCTGTAAAGGCAAGCCTTAACAATCCCAAATGACATAGCATATCTTAAATTCCTGCATGCAAAACTCTTTACAGTCTGAAAATATCTCACTGCTCACAGAGATGATAACATATCTTGCAGCACAGAAACAAGACTTCACCCTTTGGTTAAATCGTTCCCTTCCCTCATACCCCCTTTGTATAAATTGTACCAGATAGATTTAGCCTGTTTCTTAACATAGGCTGCAAATACTAATCAGACCTCCAAAGAGGCCTTCAGGATGATTGACGGGGAAGCCCTTAATAAAGGCTTTCTGTTTTTGGCATGCAAGCAGGAGAGCAAGCAAGAAAGGAAGCAGCTTGAGTTACTTGAAATGCTGAGGTGGAGGCGTTTGAGAAACTGTGAAGGGAGAGGTGTTTGATGAGCCCTGAATGGAGAGCAGCTGCAGAATTCTGATGGGCCTGCTGAAGTGGCCATGAAATAAGTGGTTGTTAAGTCTTGATTTTCCATTTTTGCCACTGGAAGAGAGGAGAGGTACAAAACAGAATCAGCAAAATATAGGTGAGTGGAACCATCCTGATTTTCACTTGCCTGTGAAAAAAGGAGACTGGAGGCCTCCCTGAGTTTTACAGGTCACATCTGAAATTCTTGCTCTGTCAAGGTCTTAGAGACAGATCCTGTTTTCAGAGCTCTCACTGAATTCAGCAGTACATTTCTAAAGAGATGAGGAAGAGAATTTAATCTTGCTTCCTGGTACTGCAAATAGTGTAAATGCTGGTGAAGTCTAAGAGCATCTCATAGGAGTAGCAAGGCACTGGAAAGTCACTGAAAAAATTGCCCATGAAGAAGCAAAGTAATGTTTACAGCATCAGGTGTCCTGAGGAGCACACAACAGCCAAAATCACTGCTCCAGGCCAAGAGGATTGGCCTGGAGCAGTGACATGTCATCTTGATTGAAGAATTCATAGCAAATAGAAAGGTCTTAGATCTCCCCTCAAGTTTTTGCAGTGGGAACTAAACTAACTATTGTTATTTGATAACAGTAAGCCATAGAAAAGCACGCAGACAAAAGAGGGGGAAAGGAAGACTGTGGGGAAAGATGCAGATGCTACATTTTGCCAATTTTTGTAACAATAAAACTCTTACTCTGATGTATTCCTAAACACTATTCAAATTGAACTTAACTAGATTTCCTGATGAGAACTATAACTGTGTAGCACGAGGCCTCAGTGAAAGCGAAGAGTAGTTTCTGTAAGCGACATACTGGTTTCACCATAGAAAATCTGCCTAATGGCTAAATTAACTTACTATGTTCCAAAAAGATAAAAATAAAATAATAGAGGTATTTCTTGCAGGGTAAGCAAAAGCTACTAATTTTATTCTACTTACTCTGTTCATTCTGTGTTGAGATTTCTCACATTTCCTTTTGAGAGACCTGATCTCAACAGAGTGCTACACCACTGCATGAGTAAATGATATAAGGATTTTTTTTTCCCTTCTTGCTTTACTGTTTTTAATATGCATATTGTTATGAAAACTCATCCAAGCTCCCTACTACAAAATGGTGACAGTTTTATCCTATGAAAACTGAAAAGATCAATGCTCTTGGCTAGTTATGGCTAGCAAATTCAAGGGTCGTATTTTTAAAATATAATTGTTGTTCAAGTTCTCCATGCAGAATAAATCAAGCGAAATGAGCAATCCCCTATTTGCCCCTGCAAGGTGTACAAATGTTTAATATTGCAAAACTGGAGTCAATATAATTAGTTTTGACACAGAGTGACCATGCATATTTCTCACTAGCTGGACAGTTTGTTTACTTTGTGCAACACCACCAGACCCCAGTTTGCTCAACCAGCCTTGGAGTGGAAAAAAGTGATGTTTAACAAGTGAAGTTTTATTCAGACTTCATTCTGCAAAAACAGATGGAATTTGATTTTCTCACAATTACTATGAGCTGAGAATAGCGAAATTGTTGCTGTGGTAGTGGAAAGGTACAACAACAAAAATAACATACAAGTCTAACAGTCTTAAAGCTGAAGCATAAAAATATGGCTTCACATATGGATTCACCACAAATGGCGCACTATAGTAATTCATAGGATGATTAGACCTAATTTTACAGTGAGAATAGGTTACTGTAGCTATAGTAGTGTATGTTTTTTCCTACTCAGGTCCATTCTAGAAGATAATCAAATATGCATGACATAACACTCATATCCCATGGAAAAAGCATGCGACTGCTGCTACTTGTATGTAATTAGTAATCAGTCAAGTTTTACCTCAAACTTAACTCTGCGTGTTACCTCAGTAATGTATTTATGAGATCTTCCAAGCTTTGTGTCCATTCTTAGAGGAATAATACATTATGCTGTCTGACTTAGACTTCTTTTCAAGCAAAGGAAAAAAAACAAACGGGTATCCCTGGGTATTATGTAGTCCAATCTCAAAAACTATTCTACTGAACCTATAAGTTAATTCCCAATACAGATCCATATACATTGACCCAAGAAGCCCAGCCTCAAGCACATGGAATTTTTCTTCTGACTTCACTGGGACTTGGCCTTAAAGACAGAACTACTTCTTTCACCAGATTGAAAGGCTGAGGTGCAGAGGGCAAAAAACCTCATTGAAAATTCAACAGATGTATCGCTTTTAGAGACAATCAAATTAGCCCAGATAACCTCGGTCTGCCCTCCTTTATGACCTAGTTTAATGAAATCTTGAGGAAAATTTTACATCAAAATGCTGTAGAAAAATACAGATTATATGCAATGTTTTGAACTTAAGAGAGGATATTGTTTCATTTTAGAGGATTGTCTTGCTAGTACAAAAGGTGAATCTCTTATTTTGGCAACTAAATTATTTGGAACTGGATATAAAGAAATATTTGGAGATGGAAAGCTTTAGCCACTATCTAAACTGCCTAAACATTATTTGCTTTTTTTCAGTAGCGTACAAAGGAACCATTATGAAGAGATGAATCACAGGTTGGGATGCCTTTATCACTTTAAAAAAATATACGTTTTGACTGACATCTCTAAATGCTAATTTCTTAAGCTAATAAGGGAAGTAAAAAAAAAGGATCAAGGACCTAACGCAAATTTTATGGATACAGGTTTTCTCTCAAAATATCGGTTGTCAGCTAAGATTTGCCAAGCACCATTGATCACAATTCCAAGAAATGCAGAAATAGAGCAATATTTTAAAAAGTTGGGTTTTTTGTTTGTTTGTTTGTTTTTAAATCAAATTCCCAAACTCTATTAATCTGATTTGGTCTGTGTACCTGGAAATTTTTCAGCTGAAGGTTGTTTTTCTCAACATTATTTTCCTTTGTTAAAAGGAAACGAAAAACTCTACAAATCTTTGTTAAAATAAAAAAGGAGGAAATAATATATGTTGGAGTGTTTGTATTAGACAAATGGGTCTTCTCTTATTCCCAATCCTTCTTCCAAGAGTTTGACACTATATATCATAATACACTTACTTGAATTATTTAATATAATAAAACTTATCTTACATAATGCTTGTGTGTATATTCTCACATATAAACATATAAAGTTTTACACAGATTTTATATAAATATTAAAAAAAATTTCTATTAAGTGCACTTCACAAGCCTCTAATCTGGCATATGTAAAACTATGCTTTTGCTCTTTAATACTATTCACAGTTCATTTGTAAATATGAAAGTATCTACAACTTAGCTGTTCAGTTCAGCTCTTGACTTAGTCTGTTATATCCCCCAGACCAGCTACGTGACTTGTTTGAAAAAAAGCGTATGAAGCTCATAGAGGGTGGAATTGGGAAAATCAGGATACTACCCCAAAACAACTAGAAGAGAAAAAGAAGGAGGGGGCTACATGGAACTGCACAACAGCACAGTAACATATTAACTGTGCTTTCAAATGATATTATTTTTTTCCTGCTTTAATATTCTGTGTATTTTTAAAAGTTTACTTTAGAAAAACTCCATGGGGTTCCTGGCAGAGCCGCTCTGCCACAACAGTTTATATCAACCATCTGTGGTGTGCCAGAAGCTTCCCGAATGTTCTGCCACCTGACTCAAAATCCTGAAGCTTTTCATGTTTTTCTGCCAATTTTCATCCATACTATGTCTGTTTCCAACACTGAAAACCTAAAAAAGCAAAATATATATCTAAAAGATGCACAGGGTAGTAAATTCAGCCATAATATCATGGCCAAAAAAAGACCAAAGATGACATCAATCTTCAAGTGTGGGCTTTAATCATCAAGGACAGTCACATATTCTGAAAATAAAGTTAAAGAGCAAGAAGGCTCCTGCCTCATCTGAGGACACAAAATAGACAAACTCACTCTCATTTCCTTTTAGCACCTAATAATGTCAGGCTAGATATATGGCTGATTTCTATTTTTGTAGGTGACCAAAGACTTTTTCGTCACCATTGACAATTCTGTTCTGCTGATGTTTGAGTTTCCCATCTGCAAAGCAGAGAGGATACAACTATGCTTTGACAATGCTTGGTCAGTTAACTATAAATGAAGACAACCTTCTGGAAGATACAGCAGAGCACAATCTGGAAGATCAAATCAAGTACAAGAAAGAAAAGGAAACTAAAATAATAGAACTGCTATTCCTGCCAATAACAGCAAGGGCCATAATTCAGGAAAGATTCAGGCACGTATTTATACTGCATTTAAACAGAGTACCAGGGAAACAGATCAGCAGCACATGCTCAGGTTCACGGACCGATGTCTTCTGAGAAGCAGACTCTTCCTGAAAATGAAGCCCTATTTACACCGTCAAAGAAGGTAAATCTGATTTCAATGGAGGGTGGCACTGAAGGGTTGAATTCTTACTGACATAGTCAGCATGTAGAAAATAAACATTGTGTGGTGTTAAGGAGCTCTGAAGAGCTGTTAATGGTGTGGAAATATCATGCTGTCAATATGGACATGCATATGAGCTTTGCTTTTCCATTCTGACTTAAGGACCTTGAAATGCTGTGTTCCAGTAAACTAACAAAAGCTGCCTTGTTTATAAAGATCATCCTGTTTCTCTGAAAAATGTCTGCTCTCCATGTAATCCTGAAACAAAGTCCCAAACAAGCTCAAATCCTCATGGAGTCTGTCTCAGCAATAATTGATACCCACATGCAAGGAATTATGAAGGGCTAGGACTACTATCAAAACACTGTATACGAGAGGGACAGTACAGCAGTGAGAAGCCAGTTTGCTTCTGGATGCATGAGAGTAACTCTACAATAAATTCCTCAGAGATGAGCCAGCCCCACCCTTTCAAAAGCTAAGAATAAACCTCTGAGCTATCAAACAGATTTGGTTCAGCTGTTTCTGTACAATTCCACTGAGGTTAGGCATGTGCTAAAGTATACATATCTAGATTCAGATTAAGTTTTTTCTGGTTAAGTTACATTTTAAAGCAGATAAAAAATACTTCTTGCTAACACAGCATTGATGCCACAAAACAGATAACTACAATATATCAATATCTTCTAAATCCATCTGACATTTGAGTTATAATATCCATCTTGCTCTTCTGAGTAGCTGCCCAGGAATCATTTAAAAAACAGATTGGTTTATGAATGAAGATGCTGTAAAATGCTGCCCACTGGCCAGTTCCAGCACAGAAAGCTTTCCTACAGCCCAAAATGACTTTATAATTGTGACTATCCCAACACCAACTTTTTGAGCCTGCAATTATCTTCCAGCTGGGCACCCAAGTACACATGCTGAGATTTCTCAGAGGCCTCAGACCATGCTTTCCAGATACTGTCTAATCCTAGCAACACTGACAACGTAATTAAAAAAAAAAAAATTAAAGTCTATTCCCAGACCACATTGGAATAAGCCTCTTCTTTCAAGTGTGGGCAGAAAAGTGCTGCACTACAGATTCATTTTGCCATTGTATACCCCAAAGCAATGTCCATCCCTAACCAGAATGTTGGGATCCCATAGTTTATGTCATTATCTCTTGACGGCATTTGCAGAAGCTTCCCATTCTTTTCAATCAATATATTTAACTAAAACAAAAAAGGCATATATATATATTTCAAGCAAAGCACCTATTGGTATTGGAGTTGGTTTTGGGTTTTGTTTGTTGTTTTATTTTTGCTTTGTCTATGTCAGAGAATTTTGTCTGTTTGCTTGGAATCCACACCTTGTGTAAGCCAAAGCTTGAAGCTTAGAAGACCTTTAAGCTGTAAATATCCTCAGCATGCACTATTATATAAGACTATACAACTCCCAAAGCTTGTGAAAGAGCTAAGTGTTCAGAAGCCAACGTCCTTCTTGAACTTTCCTCACATCCCCTTCAAACTTTTAAAATGGGTAATGAATTTTCTGAACTACATGCTTCAGCTGGTTTCCTTGGATCTGATGCTGATATTAAGAACACCACCAGCTGTCATTTGCTTTACCAGACTCTAGACAGTGAGTCAGAAATGTGTTGGCCTTTGCATGTACTATCCAGTTTTTGCCAGTGTAGTGGTCCTAAACCTGCACTATCTCCACGCTACCAGATTAAGTGTGCCTTAAAATGTGTAGATAAACTTCCATACTTTCTACTAAGCCCCTTTTTGGCTTTATTCTCTATTATCATCGTTATGTTTTTCTCTTTACCTTTGCTCTTGTAAAATTTCCTGTGGGCTCTCAGATTATAGCAGGAGTTTGCAAGTTGTTCTACAAAAGCCTGTGAGAAGCAGCATGTCAACAACAAAAACACTTTTGTTTGAAACCAGTGTTCACTACATGTTCCATAACAGCCAAAAAAAATTCCAAAAGCTAAGCATGTTCTCCTGCCATTAACAGCATACTGTTGCCTGTAACTGTACAAACATTTGAATTACCCTTCTCTCATGCACAGCTGGCTGTTTTCTGTCACAAGCAAGAAACCTGCTGCCTCCCCTAACAAGCCACTTTGCCCACGTTGAAAGCTACTACTGATTCTTTCCTCCACAGAAAAATACCTCTCTCTCCTTGTGGTCTCCATGCATCTTTCCCACAGACAACTTTTTTTTTTCTTCACTCTTTCCCCCCCTAAAGAAGGGCTCCAAATGTTTACATTTCTTAATTGAATTTATGCTGAACGAACTTTGGCTTCTGTTCAACTGTAATTCAGATACAAACTAGAAGGAAGTTTGAATTTAAAGGAGACATATTAGAAACTCACACCACCAAATGTTATTCAGTGGCATGTCAAACGCTTATCAAGATATCATTTACGACATATGTAATTGTTTCTTGTAATTTGAGTAATACAAAAAACTTTAGCAATAATGGATGGTTCATTGTGTTTCTTTTTGAAGTGCTGTCTGAAACCATGTTTAAAGAGGATGCTATAATTAGACTTGGCTGGAAATGTCTCGATTAAACTCTTTTCATTGAAAAAATGCTGATTTGTCAGAACTGCAACTTTGCACAGAAATGTATGTGCTTTAATGAAATTTTCATGAGAAAGTTTCTCAAGTTAAAATGGGAGAGACGAACCATGACAACAGAGAGCTCACAAAGGTAAGACCTTGCTCTGCTGTCTCCTAAGACAGCGGCCTAACCACGAGGCTGCTTTGGTCTGGGTTCCCTAGTAACTGATGCAGCCTAAACTGCCATCATATTTGATAATAACCTGGTGGTTTATCTTTCCTTCCAGCTCTGATCATCTCACCCTCTTCCTCCACAGTCATCTACTTACTTCCTTACTGTAGAAGTTTTGCCACTTTGGCCTTATCAGATTGTCCTGGCTGTCACTACATTCTCCTTGGCTATGCCTGTTCATGCTAATCTAAACATTCAATGTTTCTGGATCCAGGACGTTTCATTCTACCAGGTCACCCTCCACACTGCACCTAAAATAGACGAGTTTATCAACTTAATTAGCTTGTTTTACCTGGTACGTGAGAATCAGCGCAAACTGATGTTGTCATGTCACTGAATGGAATCAAAGACAACCTCACCCTGAAATCCTACACAATTCAAGAGTTCAGAGATACCCTTAAAACTTAATCTGTAATGAGAAATACAGTAAATCATTCAGTCAGTTAATTAAGACTGAAAAACTACTGTGACCTTTTCAATCTCCTTATGAATTTCATAAAGAATTGCTTTCCAGAATGAGTAGGATTGCATGATATAACGTAATAGACTGAAGCCAAAACTAACAAGATCTTTGAAGGTCTTGAATAGTCTGCTTCCAGTGAAGTCTAGAGTCTCCTAGACTTGTTACCTGGCACATGAGCTGTATCATCAGTTCTCATGAACAGATTGTAAAATTTGCAATTTCCTAGGAAAAATTTTGTGCTGCAATCTACCCTGATTTTTTTCTGTTGTCAGGCTGCTCACTTCTCATGCCAGCTGCTCCACCCACCTGTTCCCCTGTGTATAACTTAATAATCTACATTTGATATAAACTAGAGCAGACTGAGGAAGTGTAAACTTTCAGTGTAGGATGATAGCACAGGGTGACTCTGGGGGTGTAGAATGTCTGGCAGTATACATACCGCAAGTGCAAGATTTCGATCAGCAGTAATGAATAGATCAGTTCAGAGATAATGTTCATTAAGTTGGTTGGTGTTAAGGGGGTTGATTTTACAAGGTTCTGTTCATCTTTTAGCCATTCTAGCTTTTCTACATAAATGAAATACTTTTTCCCACTTTATCTTCTTGCATTTTTCAGAACTCTCAGCAAGGATTACGGATACAAGCAGGAATTGTAGCTTTTACATTTGGGGGACAGACAGACACACTTAGGTTCAAGCCTTTGACTTTAACCTACTCCCACACCACTTTAGAGCTTTCCAAAGTCTTGTGTTGAAGGGATGGTGGAGATTTCTTAGCATTTTAAAAACTTTAGGTTTCAATGTAACAGTATGAATTCTTTGTCTGGGAAAAAATAGTGACTTAATGTTATAGAAAAGAGCAGTCTTTCTGCTTCCAAACATCAGTTGCTGAAAGGTCACGTGCCAGAGGTAACAGCCAGGCTGACCAGCTTCCCCTCCACAGACAACAGAAGGGAGAGAACTTGCAAATTGCAACTTATTCCATCTTTTATAGGAGAGCAAGAAACACATTTTGAAGTTGCTTATTTCTCCCTATTGACTAGTGAGGCAATCTAGATGAGGAGGTTGGAGTAGATGTGTAAGTTTGGGGAGTTAAATGTTTAAAGTTGGAGTGTCACAGAAAGCTCACCCTAAAGATTTTCTTGTACATGCCACTACATACATGTACAAATATTTGTATAACAACATTACATAAGAAAAGCCAACGTACTTTCGTATCACCATTATAAAGAAACAAATATTTAAAGATAAATTGTAAGTACACTAATTTTCAAGATTATCTTGGAATAATTTATTAATTGAGAAAGTTTTCATGGTTCTCTCAAGCTGGTGGCAAATTTTTCCCCTTTGGAACCAGGAAATACAGCACTAATTAGTTTTCTAATTTTAGATTAGTGTATCTTGGTTTTGATTTTACATTCATTTAATTGCCTTTTTAAGCATTGGTAAGGGTTTTAGATATTGAACAAAGGTAGTTTAGCTAAGTAGACAACTTGCTTCTTTGTTTAATTGAATATTACCAGTGTACAGCCACAGACTTCACCTTATTTAGTCAAGCAGTCCCACAGCATTTGCTAGATTACTTAAGCAAGTAATATCAGCTGAAGTTGTCTGAATGACTCAGAATTAGATGGCTAACTCATCATTGAAATCTATGGGGAATCAGAACCTTAAGTCTGGAGAACTAAATAGCCTTCATGGACTTGGGCCTCAGAGTGCCAATCCTTCTCCTTTTCTGATTTCAGCGTGAGCCAAGGAAGTTGAGCATCTCACATCTCTGCCTGGATGTTGAGCTCATTTAAAGCCGGCGGTAGCTCTAAGGACCAATAGTTGGGAAGACAGCTATACAGAGAAGTGCAGAGTCCATTTGGTCTACGACAATAGAAGCAGGAAATGTATCTTGGGGACAAGAAAAAAAGATCTCAGATGATACCATCTAGACTACTTTGGAAGCAAGATATAAAGAGCAGATTAGCAGAAGCTCACTGTGGCACTGCACAGTTAGAATTCACAAGTTTTACAAATTAGAGCCTAGAGCAAAACAGGGAGAAAATTGCTTTAAACCTATGCACCACAGGCTTAAGTGTAATAGCCCAGACAGAGGTAAATTCACACCACTGTGAGAACAAGAAACTAAGGTTACCAACAATTTAGAGAAAAGAGATAGGATGTCCTTATCCCTTTTGAAAGCAATGACAGACTTCTAGTTCCTCTCACTTAGGATCTGGACTGATCTGTTAGCACGGTGGGTTACCTGTGTTTTGTTTATTGCTTCACTATGCAGGAATATCTTAATTTGATTTTTCTAATCATTATGGATTCACAGTGTGTATGCATGCCCTTCTCCCTACGTTTCCTAATGTTCTGTTGAGTGTTTTTCCAAGGGAATCCACCCCTCAGTGATACTAAAGTACAGCACTTATTTCTAAAAGCAGACAACCACTGTTACCAGTTTTCCTCTAAATATCCAATTTTGTATTTTAGACATTGTTACACAAGGTGGCAGACAGGAGCTCACTTTACTGTAATGAACCTAGAATAATTTTTATTTCTGCAACTGGGGCAAGATGCAGTCCTGAAATCCCAAAACTTTAATCACACACAAACACACCAGCAGTGTATTCTAGCTCACTTTGCAAGACAAAGCATGTTGGATGTTTCCAAAAGGCTCCACCTGCCATATACAGCCATGCTTAAACACATTTTGGCACAGATACTTTTTATGTATTACAGTTCTAACATATGAACAGCTGTTCTGTGTGGGCCTGATAAACACTCATTACATGTGTGACATACTTTGTTAAATTATTACAGTGTTATGCTTAGGAAAGAACAAATCCTGCCAGCATTTATGTACGTGCTTGACTTCACCAGCCTGACTCCTCCTGGCATCAAGTATAATGTTCATAAGATCACGGCCTAAGATATCATATGCAGTAACTTGGAATAGAAATGCCTTCAGAAAAAATAACACTTCCCTAGCTGAAAGCTACTGAGATTTCATTGTGATTATCGTCAGCAGCCTAGTGAATAAACATGAGACATTCGGGAATTGACTCTGGTCAGGCATCAAGGAGAAGAACAGCATGAAACAAAAAAGGGGGGGAGAAACGAGGCAGAAGGGCAGAAGCCGATTCTTTATAGCTTCCGAATGCTGTAATTTATTTTGAAAGGTCTGATTATTCCTACTGAAAAGTCAGACAGGCCTACAAAAGAGTGAAACACTCTTGCCGGGACAGAATTTCGCACTGAACAGATTTTGGAAGCAAAAGCTCTGGAATCATGGTAGCTTTGTGTCTGAATTCTGCACCTGGTACTAGAGAAAAGTTTAATGTATCTAACAACCCTTAGCCACAGATCTGCTTTTCCTTTCCCTTATTGTTAGCATGGTGGAAAAGAGGCTGAAAAAGGATACATGTGATTAACAAAAAATCTCATGCTGCTCCATGCTTGATACGACCTAGATTTGGAAAAAAGCAAGTATACTAATGTGAATTATCTGGCATCCCAATGAATATCTGGAAGTTGTCTCATTGACTGGCTTGGAAATGTATCCAGCTAATGCTATGATTTCTTAAGAAGCAAAGCTGATCAGACTCTATCTTGTTAAGTCACCCTTCCATTTTCCATCAAATCCTGATTTCCATAAGTGATCCATTACTAAATCCCTATGCTAGGTGAGAGGACCTTGGAAGGTAACCCATGAGTTTTACGTTAAACAATCTCAAATTACTGAGATAACTTTAAATGGTGAGCCACAGACAAACCGAAACAGTGACTTACTTCTTCTATTTCTGATGAAATTCCGTAAGCTTTTGCCTCTGTTAAAAAAGACTCCCAACTGTCACATTCCTTGTACATGCTTCTAGCATTAACTTTGTTAGTATTTTCTTACATTCAAGATTTCCTATATCTAAACTGCGGAATCTGGAAGCCCTTCCCTACCTATTGGTCTAGCTGCAGGCTCTGTCTGCATCCTGACCCCATTTCAAGACAGGTTTTCACAAATGTTCCTGGCTCCCTCCACACTTTTCTCCACACCTTGCTTCCCATGGGAAGAAAACCAGACATGAAGGGCTGAAGAGGGCTGCAGTACACTCTTGCCAAGTTTTCAACTAGGACAATTAGATCTCTGGGTGTATCCCAGTGCTTTGACAGTCATTCATTCTGTGTTTAGAATAGTACAGTCACTATCCCTAGCACGAACGGAGAAGGTGCTGGAAGCGATCAGAGCCAAGACCATTCCTTTGACAAGGAACAGACCCAAGATATAGGAATTTCATCCTAGAAGAGCTCTGAAAAACAGAATCTTTGAAAGATGGATTGCAAGCAAAGTAATTAATGTCACTAGGATTTCCACCATTACTGAGGACATTATTCCTCATTGCTAATTTCTATATTAGCCATATTGGACTTGTATTTTAATTTCCAGTTGTATGTAGGCAGGATGAAAGAAGGAGGATTAAGATACTTAACACAGAAATGTTCCAACAGTTATCTGGCAGGGCAGCGTGCAAGGGCTAAATGTACTGCAGGGAACCATGGTCCTGGCTGTGAAGGGACTTGTAAAGGTGAAATTGAATCAACAATAAAGCTCATCAGTTTTAGATCAGAAATGACACGTTTTATATAGTGTGTTGAAGGAGAAGGAATAAAGTGTACAGTAATTGACCACGCTTGTGGGACTGTTGAAGCACTTTCTCGTTCTTTTTTTCCCTTGCCTTCTTATTTCTCCATTACCATTCAAAGGGGCTTCTAAAAACTGCACACCACTGTTAGAGCTTTTAACTTCTTGCTGAGATTTGTGGCTAGCAAGGCTATTGCATTCTTCTATTCTTCTCTGGCAGTGAAGAATGAAGAAAGATTGGAGGTTTCTTTCAGAGACATTACAGGAACAGAGAAGAGAAGGAATTGCCTTGCTACATAAAGCAGCAAAAAGAGACTGCAGATCCTCTTCAAACACTATTCTGAGACAAGCAAAGGCAGTAAGATCACTGAATAAATGATCTTGAAAACTGTTAGGAGAGACAATCACAGAGAGAATATTAAAGATCTTAAAGTGTTGATAGATTATGGCGTTACTGCAAGGAGAGGATCTGGTTTGGAAGGAAATACACTCAGCTATCAAAAGAGTGAATATTATTATCAAACCAGCTGCTGAACATAGCAAATGGAAGGCTGCTTCATCCGACCTGTCTGTACAAACAGAAAAAAAGCACACTACACTAGGCTTGAGAGACCTGAAAGACAGAATTTTCCTGTGGCCTTTTTTTCCTCCATATAATAGATAATGAGCAGGAATTCAGGTACTTCTAACCTTATCCTAAGAGCTAAAAGCTGAGAGAACAAGTAGCAGGAACTGACAGAAGTTAGTGTAATGCAGAGATCTAGTATTGCTGAGACTTACTTAGGATTGTGCCAAACTCCTTATTTCATAGAGTTGTGGTTGTCATTAGGTGTGTTAGAAGCTTTTTAGAGGGGAATTCTGCTTTTGTTGTGCAAAATTTCAAACATACTTGAGCAACTGGATTCACCTGACACTATTCAGTAGGTATTACAAAATGATAGATGTCAAAAGCTGGACTGACAACCTGCTCTCACCCATCCCATTCAGCCAAGTACATTGCAGGACAGCCTCATTTGTAGATCTGCCACTGAACAAGCTATTCAAAGCCTAGCCCCCCCACAAGAATCACTCCTCTAGCTCCTCTTGGTTTCTCTCAAATTATTTCAGCATCTCCTGCCTAGTAGCCATACCATATTGGGCTATAACTCCCCTTTGCTGAGCTCATGGTGTAGCCTGGGCTTCTGTTGCCACTGCAATCTTCACAGCAACCTGACTCCTGAGGCAAATTGCCCACTTCTGCTGATGCAACAGTACTCCATCCACCTTCTCCTCTCACCATGCTGTCTAGCCAGCCAACAGAACCTGCCTATAGGTGCATTAACAGCCACAGGAAAACACAATTTAGCTGGCTACAAGGAGCAGGACACAGAGCTACATGGGACTGAGCAGTCCCCGAGTAAAGGACAAGAGATATGATTGGTACATTTTAGTAAAGGTGAGATTTTATTTTAAAGAAAATAAAGTCCCTGAATAATTCTACCTTTTTTTTTTTTGGTAAAGAAGTTGCTGAGGGAGACAGCTTACAATCTTATTTTAATTAAAGCAGGAAAGCAATAGTGAATAATTACATTCATAAAAGGAAAATAAACACAGTTCAACCTACAAATATTGACATGAAACTAGATGAAATTGAACTTACAGACATGAGAAAAGTGTGCTTATGTCAAAGACTCATCATAGGATTATCCTCAATAGGAAGATGCAGACTTTGCTCTTGAAACAAAGCAGTTTCTTAAGATATTAAAAGCAGATCCTCAGGTCAACTTCCTTATCACAAGACTAGATTCTTGTTTGCTATGCGTATCAAAGAGCAGAAAGCAGTCTTGCTTGTGCTGACCAGTCTGCTCTTAGTCCTTGATCTTCTACCACACAAACATTCATGGGTCTGCCAGGTTCATTGAAACAGGAGTTTCCAAAGAGGTAATGAAGAGTGGGGACATACCTGCTGTTCCACACATTCTAATTCCTTTTCCTTGCTGTCACTGCAGTAGTATGAATCTCAAGCTTTCAAAAATAATTGTAAACCAAGTCCCTCTACAGTAGTAAAAATGACTTCATGGAAGCAGGACTGCAAAAAAACAACACGCTGCAGAAGCAGACAGGGTGGGGATTTTCTTGTTGTTCAGCTTTTACAGTGCATAGTTCCAAATTCTCTTAAGAAACTATTATTTCTCTACATATTTGAAAATTAATGGCAGATGATACTATCTATAATTAGTTAATTCCTGGAGATATTTTATAAGCAACATTAGTTATCTTCACACTGCTTCGTTATAAGATCTTACATCCACTGCCAACACAAACATTCTCATGCCCTTCTCAGAACACCTTATAATTCAAGATTTAACAGGAGCCAAACACGGAAGTGAAAAATTGGCCAGACATCTTTACTAATTAAGTGCATTCAACAAAATAGTTAGAAACAGTTTCAAAATACATTTTCCACCTATGCTGCTTTGTAACATTTACTTGGAAAACACATACTTCCAGTCAAACACCAAAGACATACGCACAAGATTCAAGATATGAAGATGTGTACATTCAGACGACAGATAAAATTAATCACTAAAGCAGAAAGAGGAGAAAAAGTTATAAAAGAATCTGTGGCCAATGACTATTAAAACACACACAAAGAATTACTCTTACATTCCATAAAGATGACTTGCTCTGCTTGCAATAGACTTAGGCTTGCTGTCTGCAATTAGAAAGCTTTTATTCAGTATCCTCTGCTCTGCAAAAACAACACTGTATTATTAGGATCCCTCTTGAAAAGTATCAGAAAGAGAGCTTAAGTATGAAATAAAAACCTGAATTCCACATGATAACTCTCACGTTCCTGAACTTTATTATATAAATACTGTAACAGAACTTTATTTTCCTTTCGGTTGAAATTACAAAAAATTCTTCCCAATACCCCCGCTAAGCTGAGTACCTCCTCATACAATAGCATTGTAAGTTTTATTGATACCAAGAGGAGGCTGACCAGTACTTTGCAAATGAAGGAGGGCCACCCTGTTTGCAGATAGTTTTCTGCATGTATTTGCAGGCCTTTCAGCTTGCTCAAGTAGGAGCAGAATTTGCTCTTTGCCATATATAACTGTTAGAAATATTAATTTGCCAAATCAACAAGTCTTCTAAAACAGCATTGTTAGGGTAGTTATAACAAGAAACATAGCTTAGCAACGAGAGGAAAAAAAAATCCTTTTGTCATTTAAAAGAAATAGTGCTCATCATTCTGCTTCTGTACTTCTTGTATATGTATATTCTTGCCAGCTCCTGGAGAAACTAGCTGAGAGAGTTGAACCCCACAGGAGATGCAGATGGCTCTTTGATTTAGTTATTGGTGAAATAAATAAAAACTCTGCCTGTGGAAAGCAAAATGGATTTTGTTATTTTCCATTTGCTGAAGATAAAAGTTCCCATATAAGAAATGCACATCTCCATGCTGCATTTCTTGCTTATACAGTCACCAATGACCTAGCATGCACACAACTGTCAAAACCTAGATTAGACACTGTAAATGACCATTGCATTTTCTTCCTAGGGCTAAAGCGTGACGTGATCTACAGCCATTTTTTTTTCTATCTTTGGTAACTGCAGAGTTCATGCTTCGGGCACAGCGAAAACACAACACAGAGCTATCAAGCAAAAGTAATCCTCTTTATTTCAAAACAGATGACTAGCTATTTGCATGGTTAAAAATACCAGAGTTTTCCCTGGGTAATCCACTTGCCAGTCTGGTTTACCTCGTTCCGCCACAGCTCTAGGTCATTCTTGGATTAAAAACAAAAGATTTCACCCTGACTGAAATTCTCTTTAATACCTTCACATCAAACAAACGAACAACCAAAACGATCATCTAGATTATAACAACTTTTTTTTTTTTTTTACAACATTTACTTCTTGTCCTTCATCACCTTTTTTGCAGTTATATTTTTAAATTTGTAAATATTTAATATTGTAGGTTTACTTTTTGTTTTTTATTTTAGGTTTATTTTTACAATATTTTTAATATCGTAGGTTTGTTTTATGTGGTAGCTCAGCTTTTGCAGTAACATTGTTAGATTTTTGTGCTTCCTGTCTGAACAATGAAGGTTCTGCAAGCATAAACTTACTGGGAAAAATTCTGGTACTGGAACTGCAAGAAATTAGATGAAACCTCCCTACGCCTTTGTGAACTGCAGAGAGCCAGTGCCAGCCACAAGAATGGGTAACGCTGGCTGAAGGGGCTGTGCCACAGGGAGCATGTGCAACACCTTGCGGGAACCACATCTCCTGGCAGGGCCCCAGGAAATATTTAAAACTCCCCTCTACCAAGAAAGCACCCTCCTGTGGACATGGCAGCAGACACTGCTTGCTGCCTTTGTAGCAGACAGAGCAAGGATTTTGCACAGGAGTCCAACTTTTATCACAGTGAGTGAGGTCCAGTGAATGTAACTGCAAATAACCAAATGTTCCTGTGTGACAGCTTTAGATATTCATTGTAGGGATAGATAGATCGTGGCAGGTAAAACAACTCCCTCCTCTTTGCAGTTTTACAAGTTCTGAAGTTGCATGTGAGTATACATTAGTTGCATAAAAAAGGAAAAATCAGGGGCTTGTTTAGAAGTCAGTACTATGATCCAACCCATCACATCAATGTGTCAAGATGAATGGATTCTTAGGGAAACAGCAGGTACAGGCAACAATATTTTGGCCGTCAGTAATAGACATAAACCTATCTCCTTTCCCTCCCTCAAGAAACACGGATGTGAAAGGGAAGAGAAAAAGAAGTCAGAACCTACACGTTTCTGAAGTAAAACTAAAGAAAAAAGCATTAAAAAAAACTCAAAAGGCACTCAGATTAGCTTTCTGAGGAATTTCATGCTTACTAGCAATATCACTTTTTTAAGAAAATAAGTATATACAACTTTCAGCCCCATTTTAAGACATAATCCTCCGTGAGAAATTACTGGCAAGGTATCTTTTATAACATTGCACTAATATAGATCTCTGGTAACAGCCTTACACAGGCTGTCACTGCTATTCTCTGATGTAGGAGGGAGACAAGTATGTGAGGCAGCACAGACTGGCAGAGCAGGCTATACACACTACACTTGCCAAGAAGCCTTAAGTATAGAGGAAAACTGTGCCATTCAGCCAAATTTGGAGCCTGTGGAAGTCTAGCAGCGATAAATAGTGACACCTAAGGGAAGGAATGGAGCATTCCCAGGTGGGGAAAAAAAAAAAAAAAACAGCTATCCAAAGTCATGTCAAAATTACCTTTGAGATTCCCAGGAAAAACACAGTTGTAAAATGACAAGTTATCTACCACTACCCGGCCAGAATAGGAAGACTACGGAAAAAAATATATATATCTGTAATTAGAAATATCATCTAAGGCAACTTCATCTGCCTTTGTCCTCTATGTAGAATTGACAAAACTCCTGGTATCCAAGAAACTTTCCACATGCAGAACTTTTAAAGCAGTACAATATAACATCAACATTATGGTTGATACCAGATCAATTCCACGGAACAATGAATTTCTCCAAAAATGGTCAGATTCATTCTCTCTGTGGAAGAAATCATTTTCCCCTCTGGAACAATAAGTTGGTAGCTTCATATGGCACAGGATCAACAAAGCTTGCACGTCCTCTAGATAGTCTTGGTGGTAGCAGGCAATAGGTTTGTTTTCCTGTTCTGCTATTCTACAGGCTATACCTCCTCAGGAACATGCTTCTCACAATAATTTTCTGCTCCACGTCTCTGAGAGCAGATCCCCACATTTGTACCATTCAGCAACCATAATGCTTAAAGATTCTGTCACTTGAAATAGAAAACTGCACTGACAAAAGAATTATATAGGCTTACCAGGCTAGGAAACAAATCTTCCCTTCCTTTCCTTTCCTGCTTTAACACCTCTGAGCTTAATTTTAGCTCAAGCAAGTCCCTGTCAATGCCAGTAAAATACTTTAACTGAGAATTAGACCTCAGAGACTGCAGGAAATTGACCTTAAGTTACAGTCTCACCATTCTGACACATCTTCAGTATCGTACTGTGTCATGTTCTTGTTTGTCCATGTCCCGCAATACAGCATCTGTGTGTTTCTCTAGCTTAATGTCACCAAATGCTAGTTTACACAGAAGGGCTTGCTTAGGTTCTAGCTCGTTATATACTGTACAAACACAAATTAGCAGCTTACAAAAAATTATTCTGCAAGCTTCAATATCTGAGATCATAGAAACAGACAGTTTATTGTCTTCAGTAGCAGTATAATAGTAGATTCTTACAGAAGAGTGTTAACAGCACAAGTATGCAGTTATATATTCCCCGTACTCCTCCAGCTTCCAGCAGCCTGTGGTTTGAAGAATTAATTCCTTTATATGTAAGTGTTACAGCTGTGTTTAATGAGCTTCTCTTCCATGACTCTTAACCTGTGCAAACCTTTTGGCATCTACAATGTTCTTTGACAGTGAACTCCACAGTTCAGGGGTACACTATGAGACAACTTTTTTCATTTTGTTTTGAAACTCCTGATAGTTTCTTTCGATGCCCTTCTTTCACAGACTGGAAAATACAATGACCAATTGCACCCTATTTGTAGTTTCAACATCATTCAACACTTTATAGACCCTATTATACCCCCCCAGAGAACTCTTTCACAGACTGGAGAATCAGGTTTACAGTCACTTCTCATGTGGAAGTCGTTCTGCAATTTTGATCTTCCTTGCCATTGTTTTTGCTCTTGACTTATTATATCAGAGCAGTTATGGTATTTGTTTTGTTCACATTCCATGTTAATCATTCCTAACACCTACCTGCTATTTTTGTAATCACCACAGAGCATTGAGCTGACATTTTCATAGAACTACCCATATCTACAGTATCTCTTTCCTGACTGGCAATAGCTAATTCAGAAGTCTTCATCACATATATAAATAGCTAAGAATCATTTTCTTCATGTGTTGTTTTACCTTTCACTGCAGTGAACTTCATTATTTCTTATGCAACCAATGTGACAACACCCTTCTTCAGCTCTTTGCAGTAAGCTTTAGTTTTTACTGCTCTGCACAGCTTAATGCCATCAGCAAACATTGCCACCTTCCTCTTTACTGTTCCCTAGATTGCTGACATTGAATAACATGGTGAAAAACCTACCCTGAGAAAACCAGGCATTTGTTCCTATCTGCTGCTTTCTGTCTTTTCAGCTGTTACAAATCTATATGAAGGCCTTTCCTTTTATCCTGTGGTGTTTTGATTTCCTTTAAGTATTGGGGGGGGGGGGGAAGAAGGTGTATTTCTGAAGACCTTTTAAAGTCAACATGAATTACATCACCCTTGTCAAGCACACAACAGTGATTCCTTCAGGGAACTACAACAGAGTTGTGAGACACAATCCCCTGCAGAAGTTACACTGGCTCTTCCTGAATATATTATCTTTATCTATGGCTTCACTACCCCATAGAGACATTAGACTTACCAGTCAGGAATATTCCCAATCCAAAGTCCTTTTTAAAAATGGTGACACATTTTCCACCTTCCATGGTACCAAGGCATTTTTAAGGGATGGCTTGTATAACACAAGCAAGGCTCAGTCGTACCTAAATAAATCTTCAACCATTCACTCTCTCCTCTCTATTTCACATTCATGCCGCCTTTTTCAGAATGCCATAGTAACCTTTCCCATCCATTCTCTAAGGAAAGCACAGAAACTATTAGTAACAATTCCTTATTAAAAGCTTCTAATTTGTTTGGGTTTGGGTTGTTTGCTTGGTTTTTGTTGTTTTTGAAGAAGGTCTTCTCCTATATGAAGGGGGCCTAATGACCAAAGTTTCTATCCTTTACAAAGTAGGTGGATTACAAACAAAAACAACAACCTTTTTGACATTCATTCAAATTCTGACCTCAACTAAAGGATAGTGCAGAACACCATAACAACAGTATTTGGAGTGATAAACATCACATAAGAGCGATCAACATCCATCTGCTCGGGAATGTGCATACAAATAACTCGGCAATGATAAAAACGTGATTTGGAACAACAGGTCTGATTAGCTATAAAGTGCAGGTCTCTCCTGATTTTAACTGTTATTTAGGTTTTGTTAAGGAAATTTAAGGGAGAAAAAAAAAGTTTTCAGTGCTATACTTTTAGTGACACTTAGGCATCAAACTCTGATTTTGTGCACTTGAAAACCCCTCTCCTTTCAGTAATCTTAAGTTTTGCATAAAATATAAACAAAAGGGAAAAAAACAGAAAATTATGTGCATGTGTATGCTTCTTACAATATACAGTCGGTGAACATAAGCAAAGGATTTACATTTATAGAACAGAGGTAGCAATTAGAAGATCACACAACTACTCCAGGTTGAATGATTTAGATCTTTTGTGGTATCACTGAGTAATTGCCACTGAGCAAATCAATTTTGTGAATGTCATAAATACTGAATAACTGAGAAACATGAATTTTCAAAACCTTATTGATACCACACAATTTAAAAAGTCATAATCATCTTCTAGATTCTTCTGGAGGATAGCATTATTTGAAATAGGTTTAAAATAAAGCTTGACTTTTAAATATGGAAGTATCATTTATTTATTAGTAATAATATAGTTCATGCTCTATTTAAAGTAATCCAACTCATTGTTTCACTAGGGAAACTCCAAGAAAACAAGTACAACAAGAGGAGCTTCCTACTGAAGCTCCACTGTTGACATTCCTTTATGGCAGACTTAGGATCCAGTCCAATGAAAATGTACCAGAAGTAAATCTGTTCTCCAGTGTTCTTAAAGACATTGTAGCAGTTGAAAAGAATGTAGACATATAACCTGTTGCATACCCCTGCCAAATGGTAAGTCAAAAACTATTTTTTGCTATAATAATAATAAACAAATATCCCAGAGCAGCTCCAGCAAGAGCTTGTTCTTAAGACACACATATTGGAGCAGACTGATCATTGCCTGCTCCACGGCAAATGGTTGTGATCCACATTTGATATGAACACACACAAACGATATCCATGTAGCTCATTGAATTCTTATGCATGTTTTACCCCCTTTTGTAATCTTTGCCAACTAATCCAATTTACCACCTCTAGTATCACTTCTTGCAACAGCCTGACCTGCACAGCTTGCCACTGAAGTATTTCCAGCTTCCCTCTCCCTGGGCTTCCTCCTGAGAGTCTAGCTGTCCAAGGTATAATTGACGATATCAACAAGAGACCAGTAACAGAGATCAAAATTTAACAGTGTTCTGGGGAAAGGAAAAGAGAATTGCACTACATCAGGAAAAATATAAAAGCTTACCTTCCATAGATGTAAGAAAGCTGTTCCCGTCTTATTAAAGATATCAGTCAGTAACTGGATTAATTCAAACTAGTTTAACAACTGCACAAGCACACTTGAATAATAAAGTATTTCACACAAATTCAAAGAACAGTTTTACTAACCCAGGCTATTTATATAACCTTGTACTATAAAGAAATTTCCTGTAGGGATTTTAATCCCTACAGGATTTATTATTAATTAATTAAATTTACTAGGTATTTTAATTTTAAAAATTTAATTTTTAAATGTATTAAGTATAATAGAAAGTTGCATCTTAGTTTTAAGGAGTAATAATACAAAGTCTGTTCTTGTAAGTAGAAAGAAAATAGTTGTAGAACAACATTTCTTTCATCTTTATTCAAGTCTCTTGGTCTTTTATTGAAAATATTCAATAATATTTTATGACTCATGGGTGAGAATGAAGATAAGTCATCACAGGGGAATCCACAAAGCAATCACATTTTTTGGTATCATATTTGTTGTGTAGCTGAAAAGTTTAGGATCTGAGCGATACTTCCCTACTTGAATGCCCACAGTTAGATGATCCCAATCTGCTCTATACTCCAGCCATCTCTTCCCAGCCTCCCACTCATTAATAGACAATGGTGTAAGGAGACAGCAACATAAGCCTTTACTGAATTCAGTAGTTTCTGAGATCTTGCAGCCTTTCCTGTAAAAATACTAGGAACATAAACTGAACCTATTTAGAAAGGACACCCTACAGGAAAGTCTCTTATAGTCCCATCTCTTATGTGCCTTTAACCTCTGGTAACAGCTGAATGACGCACGGGGCAGATTTGTGGATCTCCAGCAGGTATTTAACATGCAATTAAAATCCCCTATCCTGGGATATTTTCTTATAACTACCTCTGGCCTTTGAATTGCCACACACAAAGAAAAAAATAAACTGTTTACAGGGCAGGAATGCTAAAAACACATTCCATTAAAATAGTAAATTAGTGCTGACAGTGTCCCATTTAACTGTAAGTTTTGAGAAGTGAAACAAGAGGAAGCCTAAGCTTAAACATGTTTATTTAGCTAGAACATGAAGGAGCTCACTTTTTCACCTGTTCTGCTAATTTATACACAGCCTATTTCACTCTTCAAACATGCAAACAATTCAAACTTTGAGGAAGGGAAAAAAAAGTAATGTCAACCCTTTCAAATGGCTATTTGTCATCATGGAGTTTCCTAAACTCTAAATCCAAGACCTTGTCCATTGAGCGCAATCCTCTTGGAAAGCAAAAAGGCACAGAGATGTTAAAACAAATCTAGTAGAGCGGTTCAAAGGTATTCCAAGTGTCTAACCAGAGTAAACATCAATGTTATGTAGATCGCTATGAGGATCTTGCTATTCTCTGTATTGCAATAAACTGCTCTATTAATGGTGTTCCTTGCGTTACTAACTCCCTCAAGCTTATCAGCTTTCCAAGATAGTTTTTCCTGAGTTGATGTTGACTAGCATGCCTGGGACCGTCCCTCACCTTTCAGTTTTGCAGTGGTTTAGTCCCTCCCCACCATGTCTTACATGACCCTGCCCACTGAACAGATATGACAAATTTTAAATTTTACCATGTAAAAAATAATCACATCTCTCCTATCATTACACAAGCCTGCCTTACACCTTGGCACTGACGGATATAACACTTGGAGTGGTCTGGAGAGGGAACGTGCCTGTGGAATAGTAATGATCTACTTGGTTTGGAAACTCACTAACTGCAAGAACAAACTGAGGTCCTCCAGCCAGTCACTACACTTCTGTGGCTAGAGAAACGTTACACCCTGCTTGTCTGGTCATAGCACACTACTTACAGCGAATAGATAAGAGAAATGAAGGAGAAGATGAAGTAGAGAAATGGGACGAAGGAAGAAGGAAGGAAACTATGGGAAAAAATAGAATACCGGAGACAGATTCGCTAGGATTCAGCTGATAGAGGCTTGGCAATAAGTGTCTGATGATAAGCAGTTGCTCTGACAATTTGTGGAAGTCAACCCGCAGCTCCTGTCAGGTTTTGGGATCAGCTGGCAACTAACTGTTCCCAGCTCCAATAGTTATCACAGCATAAATAGTTCATTTGAAGGAAAAACTAATTCTCCCCATAGGCAGGGAGTCTTGGTCTCCTGTTCAACTCCAGGTGGAGTATAAACTGCTCTCCTAAATGATAAAACACACAAAAGGAACATGGCAGATTCTTGACCTTTTATCCTTTACTGAGACAAGCACTTATTGCAGAGTAGCTGTCCATCTGCTCTGTTAATACCATCTACATTTCAATAGCATACAGTGATAAAAAACAGCTGTTCAGCATCAGAAAATGTAAAGTTTACCTAATTTAACACCTGGCACAAAATGCAGCAAGTTATTATTAAAAAAGGCAAGTATATTGGGATGCATTTCAAGGAAAAAACACAGACCCATGCTTAACAGATTATTTATGACATGTCTAGTCAAGTATAAGAATACTCACTTCATTTGAGTTTTAAACACAGACCACTGATATTAGTAACCTCTATTCAATCTGACTAGAGTAACCTCTACTGAGTGCTAACCATCTGAATTACCAACTCTCACTGACTTGTTAAAAAAACCATCATTTCTGTAACTTCTCATTTAAGTTATACAAATGATGAAATGGAATGTTTTGTGAATATTCCTTTGCAAGCAGGGGTATTATCAGCTGTATAGATACATTTCTGGAAAAGAATACAAGGAATGAGACGCAATCAGGGACTAATTGTGCATCAAAGACTAAAAGAAAATGGAGAAATGGAAGCAAACGAACACAAATATCCAGAGTGTGTGACTGCAGCAAAGAGAAGGGCAGCCAAAACACAAAATGAATTAGTGCAGTCAAATCAGTTAGAGAAAATTGGATGGGTTATAACAAATCATGAAAAGAATAAAACTGAAGACAACGAAGGACTTTTAATAAATGAAAGGGCTGCTGAAATTAATGAGGCAGATCTAATGGTTGAATACTGCACTGCTTTACAAAAATGTCTTCTGTGAGGCAAGTTGAGAAGAGAACTGGCAAGTCATCTAGTAGTATAGACATGTAATGCATTGTAGGTAAGAGAGGACTTTAAAATGTGGCCATATATACCTAAGACCTAAACTATAGGAGAGGGTGGGAAAGGGGAAAGCAAATATGATACCACCGTAATAAATACAAATACAATCCTTGTGACTGTTATCAGTAAACCCAGCTCCAGTTACTGGCTAAATAATGGAATTAAACCATTTACTGTGTAGGAGGTAAAGTGAGCTGTTATCCAGAAACATCATGGATATGGATGATTGGGTACAGCTTATAAACATCTTACACATGCATTTAAAAAAATCAAAGGAAAAATAGGAAATGGAATTTTTGAAATTTATTTCATGGAATATTTGGGGATTTCAATTTACTTCTGCATAACAGTATTGTAAGAAGTTGCTATAAAACAAAAGTCCAGACAAGGGAAAGAAAGTAGAAGATATTAAAGGTGGTCCCATCATTCCTTCTAGTATCCTTTGCCCTGACTTTGCTATTCAAAATCCTTAACATCTGTTCTAGCTGTTTCAGTCCTAACCATGATATAATATAGGTCAGTTGATGTGCCTGTCCAAGGCTTGCTCTGTGAATCTCCTCTCGAAAGAGCAAAATGCAGGTAAGAATGAGGCAGAGGGTATAACAAGATCTTGTTGCTGACTGATGTGTACATTATGTTCTTCGTCAAATTACTTTCCATGGATTTCCTCATATCTGCAATAGGACCAAGGGCTAGTAATACAAGAAAGGTTTTCAGATAGCATTTTGGAGAATTAGTTGATACATGTAGAAGACTTAGTTGTCTTAGCAGTGCTATATAAACCTATAAATCTGAAACAATTTGCCCACTCTGTATATGCAACTCTTGCTTTCTGTGTGGGGATTGTTTGGATTTAGCTGCCTGTTCAACCACTGTCACTAACATGCACTATTCAAGTCTCCTTATTTATTCATCACTGTTCAGGGAGAAGACTGAAATCAGCATGGTTAGAATATGACCTTTTTGTTTCAGTTCATATAAATAATGTCATGAGATCGTATTTGCGCTCTCCCTGATGTGAATAGTTTCATAAGTGAACAGAAATAGAACCTTTCAGAAGTTTTGCAGTCACAAACACAGCATCTCCCCTAAGCGACAAAACAACAAAAAAGTGCAATTCAACCTCTAAATAGCAAGAATACAGAAAAGGCAAATTTGACCTATTTACTCAAGGAAAAGTGTATTCGCATTTCCTGTAATCCTCACTGATACTGACAGGAAATGTAAGAGTTCTATTTTTTTTTTTCCTCCACATCTTCAATAACATAAGAAATCATTTTACCCTAGTACCGAAGTAAATCACTCCTGCCCAATGCTTTGATTTTACTCAGAGATCAAAATACTTTGCAGCTATTTACAAAAAACTCTCTCTGCCTCACAGATGGAGTACGTGAAACAGACTGGCGACTTGTTTAGCAGCTTTACATCAGAGGAATGTCAGGACTCTAATTATGGCCATGTAATTCTCTGCTACGTGATCACGACCAAGCCTGGTCTAGCTCCAAAGCAGGCCTTGCACTGAGTGGAAGGTGGGACCAAATGACCTCCAGACAACTCTCTCAATCTAATGTTATTCCGTGATTCTAATTTGCTTCGTATCTCTCTGCTTCCCAGCCTGGACATACAAATCGCTATACAGATTTCAAGCCCCTGATTCAATGCACTGCTAGGCTTTTCCCAAAGTCAGCAGCTAAACAGAACCTAGTAAGACACAGAATTTTAAACAGCAAAATCTGGTCCTTAGCATTTAAGCATCGTAATATGTGGAGTGACAACTGAGTATCATTACAATTTTTAAAGTAAGTCTTAGCAAACAGCCTTCCTCCACAGCGCAGAATACCCAGCTGTTCTCAATTGGAAGAAAGCACCCATTGACTTCACTACATGTAAATAAGCGAATCGTATTTGTAAACAACTGGAGCTGTTTAACAATAAAGATCACACATCTAGTTTTAAAATATAAACTTCACAGAATTCTAAACTTTGCTGCTAGTACTGAACACGGGAGATCTCTTCTGTGCTGCAGTTTTGTTTAGATGTCAGTCAGTATCCAGTCAAAGTGGTTTGTTTTCTTTCCTCTGGGAAAACAACTTGAAAGCATAGAAAATATCAATTGAGAAACAGGATGGAATAGATTTATTTTAAAGCAAAGAGATGACCTCGTATTAGCTACCTTGACTAAAAGATCTGAATAGCTTCTTAGGCAACCAACAGGGTTATAAAAATTCTAAAAAATAGAATTACTTTTATTTCAACTAACTCTTTGCAAATCGGTACACACGGTGGCTGATACTAGTGTCTTTATGATATTTCATTGCCACAAGTAAGTGGTCTAAAATTAGGACTTTTTTTAAAGGCAACCCCAGACAGTTACCTTGCAAGTCTTCTGAGTTTTGTTGATGTACCCGTGTTTTCATAATTATCTCATTTGCCTTTTAGCAAGGACAACACATCTTATGATTTGTCAAATGTCAGGGGTTGTGCTGATCATGCTCTAGCATCAACATTCTTGTTTTATTGCTGCTTTCTCTGCAGTATTTGCAAGAGATTCTTAAATCCTTGCAACTACAGCTTTTCTAATTTTATTATTTCAGTTGTTCCACATTCATCCAAGGGCACTTTCAAAACTTTAATTTAAATTGTAATTTCTGGCTGCTGGCCACAATACATCACCTAGGAACCAGATAGTTGTGTATTTAATACATTTGGGTCGTTGTTTTTTTACTTTCAACTGTGTTTGTTTCTTCCAGATGTATTTTCTCTTAGAGGTTCAAAGAGCTACTTAACCACAAAACTAAACCACAAAACCCACTTCTGATGAGCTGGAAAGAGTTTGGGATTTATGGAGTACTTCCCTATTTACAGCTGAAAATCAATTGCAGGTCATCATGCCTTTTAGTTTATGATCTTTTGAACTGGAGTGCACTCGATTAAACAGTTACCATCACCCACCATCTTCCTGTCTATAAGATATTCCCCCATAACAATCAAGAGGAGCAAATCTGTGAAACTACTTAAGCGTTGCAGTTCAGAGCCTGCTGCAGTTGATTAGCTCACCAGCAAAGACAACACCACAGCCAGTACCTTCGGTAGGGAACAGAGGGAGCTGAAGAGCTGCCAGGAGAGGTAACCTTCCGCAGACACAAAGATAGATGGGGAGGTAGCAGCTTAAAGCACCGGAGGTAAAACTGACACAACATGTCTGTCAGAGCCTTTGTATGTTTTTAAAAAGCACACACAGTCGATGTTTCCTTTGAGAACAGAAAGAAGGCACACAGAGGTCTTTCTCAGGTAACATACCTCTAGCTTTGTTGCAGAAGCCACTGCCTTTTACATTTACATTATGCCACTGCCTTTACACCTCATTCAAAAGGAACTATTGCGCTTTATGCATTTTTTGTAATATCTACCCACCCTTAGCTTTCCATCAGAGAAAAATTATCAAGGAGCAAACAGACTGCAAGGGTGAGCCCCTGTGCTTGCTAGCGTCAGCTGTCAGTCTTTTTTTTCCCCCTTCTCCTTTTCAAGATGGGCTTCAGAGCTGCATTTCTATCCTTCCAAGGAGTAGCTTTCAATTCCTTCATTCTCAGAGATTACCCACCCAAAGAAATTAACAGGAAAAAGTACTGTGGAACCAAGTATGTAGCATGTATGTAGTAGCTGTTATGAAATCTCTCTCTGCAGATACTCACAACCAAACGAAGGTGCCTCTACCTTCACTGGTTGCTTTGTAAAGTCTGGGCATAGGGATCAGACATAGGACATATGCAGAATATCAACAGCAGGTGATCGCTACAGAGCTGACTTGACTGGACTACAAGTTTTGCCCTCATGAACTGTGACCAAAATTGAATACAGGGATCCATGCTAGCTTTTTTTTTTCCAAAAAGAAAAGACATGTTTCATGAGAAAGAGCAGGAACAAACCACAAGCAAGACCAAACGTGGTTTTTTTTTTTTTTTTTTTTTTTTTTTTTTTTTTTTTTTTAGTTCCAGGCTTATTTCTTCCCAGGTAGTTCAAATCTGGGGGGCTAAGATGTATTCTGCCCCCAGTTCTATCTTATTCTTCACAACCATCCTTTAGTTCACCCCAAGCTTTTTGTTCTGTTTCCCTGCCTGGGTTCCAACTAAACATTCTGACACATTCAAAAGAAATGCACTGAAGTACTTGACACCTGCAGTAAAGTATTAGTACTTAAGATGTCTGAAGTTCATGGTCCCCATTCTTCAAATTCATATTTGTTATTATATTTAGGCATATATTAATAACAAAACATTGCAAGACAACACACTTGTCTTGGTTTGAACCTGCAAAATAGCTCTAATCTAATGACTACAAGCCACTTCTCAGTTCTCTCATGAAGAGCTTCACCTTGGCACACAGCCCCTTCCTCAATGGTATAAATCAGTAACATTTCTTTTTCTTTCCCATAACAATGCTTAACTACTATTTCCACAGTGGTTCACTTAGCTTGCTGTAGGAGATAGGAGATCTATATAAGGAGCAAATCACAGGTTTTATTTGTTTGCTGCCTTTGTAAATAGTTTGCAATATGTAAAACCATGAAGATGAATGGGTAATAGGAAAAAGGAGGTACAATTCCTACCTCCAAGAATCTTACCATATGATACTGTGTAGTACTTATTCCCTTCTCTAAAGGAAAGGAAAATGTCCTTTTTACCTTCCTTCTTCTGTCTAGCCTGATCTAAATGTAAACTCTGTGGGTACTATGCATCATATGTGTAGATACCACCTATTACAGCTCATTACTCTCAGCTAGGACCAGCATATTTGCACAAACAATAATAAAAGCCACAAGAAGTCACCTGACATCTTCCAAGTGTTATTTTTCTGAGTTGCACAAAGAAATAGGTATAGATTAATGAGTTTTAGCAAGTTATGTTGATGTCTACATATCCAAATTTCCTTTCCCCTGTCTCTTCTTGGCATGGAGAAGATCAGACACTTGCACAAAATGAAACACTGCTTTATTTTTAGTACAGAAAAGCACACAGCCAGAGATATGGCTAGCTAGAGCTGCACAGCTGCTTAACAGAAATTTGTGAGCTAGAGATTCCTACGACCATGCATGATCACATCTCATAATTCTTCCTAGATCTCAGGGAATATCCAACAATTTGGTTTGAACCAGCCTAGTCCACAACAGGACTGTTATTAAGCATGGCAGTAATAGGTCACAAACTACTCCTCAGTGATGGAAATGCAATGATATAATAGTCAAGCAATCTGTTCTAGAAGGAATCTTTAAGACACCAAGGGTTTTCTCCTCCCCTCCACCCCCTTATTTTTAGTGCTGACAGACAAATAATTGCACTCCAGCAAATGAGAGATTTAAGATTCCCTTTTGTTATTGTTAAATGTCATAGGTAGCAAACACATGTTCCTCTGCTTACAAAAGGCAACAAGAGGAAGACACAACTAAGCTGTATAACATGATACAAACACATGATTTAGTAAATAACCAACATGCATTTCATGCTCTATCCTTGGAAATTATGTTATTTTCACATTTTTTATTTGCCTATAACCACACTAACATTTTCTTTCTGTAAATATTAATATAAAATGTATATTTCTAAAATAAATAAATAACCCAGAATTCTCCACATCCTCTAGTTACCCACGAGATGGCAGTGCTTGCATCATACAGAGCAATCTGACCTAAACGATTTTCAGTACAATCTTTTCCCCCCACCCGTGATTATGCATACGGCTGTTAGAAGATGGTATTTTCCTCATATCCACACAAGACCCTCACCATTCAGCAGCTGGTTCAGCATTATTTACCATGCTGTAATAATGCATTTTACAGACTACCCATCAATTGACAGCAAGTTTGGAGAAAATGTCTTGGGGTTGACTCCTGTGAACATACTAGCCTCAGAAACGTATAAAAAAAATTGCAGGCTTCATCTCTGGTGCAAAGTAACGCAAGGGCAGCTAAATTCGTTGGTTTATCTCCTCCAGACAGCTGGCTAGCTATCCAGTACCCACTCAACAGCTTAATCCAAACTGGTGATGAATTGTAATAATCATTTATCATTCTATGTATGCCTATGCAGCAAAATAAAAGCATGATTGTGCAGGTGTTGCAACGCATGTACTAGTTTAATATAGCTATTACAGGAAATAATAGTATTGAATACAAAATAACATATGCTGTCAACTCAGCTATGAACTTCACATATACCCTTAGTTTTCATTCAGCTTGCTGATGTCATTCATGCTAACAATATTAAACATACACCGAACACCTGCATTGCATACAGTCGCATCTGCATTTAGCTGCACAGACATTCACTGTCCAGATTAAATCATGTTTTACCTGAAAAGCAAGGAACTATCATTACTGTAGACAAAGGAGCAAAACACGAACGTTTCTGCTACTGTGAAACTATTACCACTCCGAAGATAATGTAGGTAAATGATAGAAAAGAAAATCTAGTGCAATGGTGGTACTACCATTTTCTACTCTAATTAAAAATAAAAGTCTTCCCTTCAAAATAGTAAAGTATCAGTCAAGCAAGAACAGGATCATGACCTTTTATCTGAAAAGGTTTTCACATAAGACATACTTCACAAATGAAATATTAACTCCCTGTTCTGCTTTCATCCAGTTTACTCTTATATTCTTTAATAGATGTTCCAAGGCCAAATAACATCAACCTGCAATTTCAAATGTCACTAAGCCTGAGAATCTCCTGTTCTACAGTAAAAGAGCATCAGAGGTGAAAAAGTTCTAGCATGTCCACAGCACAATTGTTTTCCTGCTATTCAAAATTAAAGTCAGTGTGCTGCAAAAATGTTCAATTTATTAAAAAATTATAAAATAAATTCAGACTACAAGTATTTTTATAATATGGTAACAGCAGACTCATGATTATCGTGCCAGTAAAAGATGAGACAATAAAAAAGAAAACCAGATGGAGTAACTTTTGACATATGTAGGTTTGCACACCAATCAAATATACTGTATATACCAGCTGGTGTAAACCCAGCTCACATGGGACCATAAGCCTGTATATTAATGGCTAAAACACTGAAATAGGGCAGTTACTGCATTTGGACTTGGAATGAACTTGTATGCTCATATTCTTTTTTACCCCTGCATGTCTTGCTAAATTTGAATTCCTCTTATATAAGAGCAGAATTACAAACCAGCACAATTTAAACTACTTTGGCATATGTCCTTGTTAAGCAGATTAATAGCCTAATTCCCTGTCATCTGCTCTGGCTAACTACTAGTTTCCAAGTGTTACAGTTTTCTGTTCTATAAAGTAGCACACACGCTGAAAATTTATTTGATTTTTTTTTTAAAAAAAAAACCTGTAAGAGCTAGCATATTTCCTAAAATTTCTCTAGGCTTGATTTGGAACTAAACCCTAGCATCTGACCTTTCTACTTCAGCTGGAAAAAAAGAAAAAAAAAGTCAGAATTATTACTTTCTTTCCAAATTCAGACCTCAGCAAATATTTTTCTGGATTCTGGAACGGCTCAAGGTTACTTGATGCCTATAGTCATACTTGCTCTTTTGTCAGCAGCTAGCTTCTCGTGCCCTTCAGCTAGATATATGACTGAGAGTTATTCCTGATTGATTCATAGCTGACCTTAAAATTATTTAGTTTAAGGCTTTGGCTTCTCAAGAATAATAGTTGGCTGCAGTTGACAATCTATGTAAAATACTTGAATTCCATATTATTTCCTACTCTGCAAAGCAGAACAGACCACTACCATTTCTGGAAGAGACGTGACTAGCTTTACAGCAAACTGTTCACTTTCTAGCCCATTCACGCTACCAGAACCTGAGAAACTCACCAAATTTCCCTCACTTACCTCTTGTGATTTCTTTATTGATGAATCAAATTCTTTTCCTCTCCTCAGATCTGTCAGGATGAGTGATCCTAAAGGAAATGGTAAATCGAGAAGTCATGATGTAACAATATTCTCAGTCTAAGTCATCTATAGAGAATAAAGGTGATATTCACAACAATGCTAATGCCAACAATTAAGCCCCAAAGCAACAGTTTATTATTCTGTTAAGGCCAAAAGTGCAATTTGGCAGAGTTCCAGCATAAGCTTTGACCATGCTAGCTGTAGCAGCTGAGACACAATTCTCCTCTAATATAAATGGTTGTGCTGGCAGAAAATAGTCAAATGTATGGATTTGTTGTCAAAGATACAAAGAATACTGAAATGTACAAGCTAAAGTATCACTGGTACAGAAAGAGCACATGAAGATTAAAGGAATAGTCACTGAATGGTATCTGATCTCCTTTTAAAAATTAAGGCAACATTCTTACAAAATGAAAGCCAATTGATTGCTAGCTCTTTTCTGTATAGGAACTGACACCAATAACTGAACTTTATTTTGTAGTGTGCCACTGAACAGAAATTATTTTACTAAGTTCAACTAAAACCTTTGCTTTTACTTAAGAACTAAATAGCAGCATGCCATTCTCTAGAAAATCTGACATCACACATAAAAACATCCACTCTGTAATTACTAAAGCAGTCACACAAACCAAGAAGGGCAGGGTTAGGTTTGGCCCCTCAACTCCAAAATAATGCTTCTCTTTAGATGCAACTCTCTAACAGAAGTTACCAGAGCTCTAAGCTGAAACCAGTCACGTGTCCGTAGCGTATATTAAAAGACAAAGGTTGAAATCACTGTCCTAAGGAGATACAACTCATAGTACCCTTCCATACCTAGCTGCGTGATAGGCCTTTAAAAATGCTATAAAGTTATCGTCAGTGATTCCATCAGTGATCATATCAGTGATTTCCATTTCTCATCATTGTATTGGTAGGGTACAAAACACAAAAAGTCTCACGCACTTTGCAGTCTCATACCAGCTATAGCACTGTTACCTAGGACTTCCACAACCAAGTAACAACAATGGCAAGGCATGAGGCTTCCCAAGAGAGAGATGCACACACATATGCAACTTTGCTCACCTTAGCCATAGCAACATACACCATCATTAGTAGTTTGCTTCTTCTCTGAAAAGAATTACAGCTTAATTCTCCTTCATCAGAATTTCAGTTGCAATCAATCATTGCATGATCAGAAAGAGGCTCCCTCAACCATTTTTTTTCAAATTAAGTATCTCACTTGACACTCCTGATTACTTTTGCCTTTCTCACAGCTGTATCATGTTAGCAGCCCAAAGAAAACTCTAATCAATAGAGAAAACTCTAATCAATAGTTCATTCTGCTCTTTCTTCCTTTCTGTTATTTCCAAGAGGTGTGCCACACCTTGAAGTACAAATTAATCCCTGAATGTATGACTTTACACTTTTACTTCTATGTTTCATCCCACTGTTTCTGCAGTCTTCAAGGTATTCTGTAAAATGTCATCATTCTCTGCTGTGTTAATTATGCCCCTTAAAGAGGCATTTTTAACTCAAGAGTTAAAAAAAATTCCTCCAAAAAGTAAACCTGGGAAGTAAAATTTAGAGTTCTACTAGATATTAAAACTCATATGTTCAATAGAGGTTGTTTTTTTTTTACACATCATGTTTTTCTTGAAGTCAGTTCCTCATTATGCCTCTATCTCCCACAAGCAAAGATCACCTATTTTTATTCTTTGTACCATGAGGCTAGTAAGCTTACTACCTTCTCTCTTGTCAATATGCTACTCTGATCTTAAATTTGATTAAGTTAAGTAACTTAGGCTTAGAGGTTTGTTTTGTTTTGTTTTCAAATGGTACTGCAAAATTTCTTCTCTTTTGGATGTAAGAGGTTTGTGTGCTTAAAAGCTTGTCAGTTTTCTAACAGCTGTATCAATTGCTCTAACGCAAGGCATCATTGCGTCTCCTTTTCTTGAAATTTGATGGTATTATCAAAAGATGTAATTTGTAAACTCTCCTTATTTGCTTTTTTTTTATATATAAAAAAAATCAATCCTTGGAATATTTTTATCTTAACGGTAATGGATGACAATACCCCTGAAGCCAGTGAAGTCATTTGTGAGACTGGGAGAAAGCAACTGGAAAAAATTATTACTTATTTTCTTTCTCTAGTCATTTTATTGCCTGCTTCTTGACAGACCTAAAAAGTTAGTTAATGGCATAGAACTACACTGTACAACAGCTTTGTTCTCAAAGTTAGCTGAAGAACATGCTATCCAACTTTCCTGTCCTTTTGCATTTTTGGAGGTCACTTCCCTGATCCAATTTGCATCATAACTTCACTGTTGGTTCTACCTGAAAAAACAAAGGCAGCAACCCCAGCTGGTCGGAAGAAACATCTAAGCACAAGGCTGAATACATGAGAATTTTTTGTAGTTGGCTTCATTTCAGTAATCACCACATTATAAAACTACAGTTTTCAAAAATTCCTTGAGCAGTTCATTTGTTGCAAAATATGTATTGTTCTATATTGTTGTTTCCATCTCTAGTTTCCATATATCATCAGGTTTTGGTCATCAATGAACTTCAGTTCCCTTTGCTGAAGTAGCTGTGCCAGAAAGCACAACTAATTTTTCATTTAAAGTCTACTGGTAATTCACTATACCAAACAAACGTTAGCATCGATCTTCAAAAAACGTACTTGAATCTTCTTGTTATTAATTTACTCTGAAATAACATAAATCTTCAGTTTTGTTTTTAAGATCTTACATTTCCCCTATTTTTAAGACTGTGACTAATCATACTTTTCAGTAAGACAACTGATGAAACAATCCATTCAGTCCTGGATCATGGATTGCTCAATTAGACATAGAGCAACTAGCCAGACTGTCATTTTGACTAAAGATACAGAATTTTGATGTCTTATATTAAACAGCAAGAGATGGAATTAAAATTATTAAGGATAATATAAAAAATGATGATAAAGTTAACAGGAAAACAGTATTAGATAAGTTTTAAAAGCCCCGATGACTTCTTCCTTGATAGGCTAGTGGAAAAGAGATGAGGTATTTCTTTGTCTGCAAATCGTGCCTTTTTTTTTTCTCTTGAAATTATCTATTTTGTTGTTTTCTGGAGATAAATTATGCTGAGATTCTAATCTTAGAATATATAATGTATTTAATTCCTATAAAACATACCAAACAGTCTTGTTAACTCCCATATTCAAAATGTCTAAATATTTTTTTGAATTATATAAGCTGAATTGTTAAATTGGTAACTGCATTACAATGTCTATTTTTGTATTTCTATTTGTATTCTCAGATATATAATCTGATAACAGAATAATGCTCTACTCTTCAATAAGAATAATAATGTATTTTTATTTTTATCTAGTTGCAGTGGTATTAGATAGTTGGGGTTCCTCTGATTAACCTTGGCTTGTCATATGCAAAGCCTAAATGACTGATATTAATTAATGTAGCTGTCTTAAACAGTTGGCAAGAAAAAAAAAAGAAAAAAGAAAAATTAACAAATGTCTTGCAATGCAGATTCACTAATGAAGAAGTATGATTTCACACACTACAGTACTTCTAATGCCTCTTCCTTTTTAAGCTTTCAGCTGCACATTCTTTATGTTTTTATTTGGAAACTTTCCTTTTCAAGGCAACGCTGAATCACATCTGGAGGATTTGATAGGAAAAGGAACCTGAAGATCTTCATATAATCCACCAGTAAAGGTTCTGGGAATTAGGCATTTGTGCATACCATAGACACATACACAATTTATTTAATCAGTTCAAATTTGAATGGGTGAGGATCAGAACCTCATGGCACTAAGCAAGAACAACTAGGAACTGATTTTTACTGGACCACAAAAAGATCCAGATCCCAGCTGGCTTCAGTAGGAGTCTATTGGGAGGGTAACTTTTATCTTCCATGACATTCACGGTATTACAAAGACTAGGTCTACATGAAGTATTTACTTCTTTTGAGAATTTTACAACTTCATTCGTACTGCTCTGGATGGAGGTGGCATCCTTCTCCTCTTATCCATTCCTCTATCAAAGACAGCAAAATGGGACAAAAGTGATTCTGCTGAATAAACGCTAAGTGCTAGAGAAGTTCTATAGGAAAACACTAATCTGGAAGAGAAAATAACTGAATATTAAGAAAATCGTTCCTTTGAGCATATTACTGGTTGATAAGAAATCTCACACATGAAGTGTCTTTAAAAGCAGGACATGCAAATGTTTGCTGGGAATGGTTTCAGTGCATTTGAGTCTTCCTGGGTACAGAAAATTGAAATAGAGCATACCATGAGCATCTTTCCATCTCTACATTTCTGTGTTTTGGGTTCAAGATTAGTTTTATAAAGCTTTTATTCATATGTTTTTTTACTCCTTTAAGGACTCTTAAATGAATGTTCAGAAATAACATTATTCAAGATATATTTAAGGGCAAGGGAATCCTTTGGCTAGTGTACAACGTCCTTTAACATATAACTGAAGCCCTGTATGGCATTTGCATGTAGTCTGTTGAAACATGAACAGTTCTGAGATCTTCTGAATACAGATAAGTATTACAGATACTGGATTTGGACATTTCTCTAAATATGGTACATTGAGATGTACTAAGATAATTCAATATTTAATGAGCCTCAGACTGACATTCCCACTCATCAACAAGCATTGACACAAACATGCAGCATATGGGAATTATTACTGATTCAAGCTAAAGTATCTTTTCATATTCTATCTGTGCTGCTCTATTTCTTTTTATGCTTTGTTTCTGTACAGTTGCTTACATTTGCATCTGCCATTTTAAAAGCAATACTGTATTCTGCATGGGATTCATAGAGACACTGTTGAGATTAAAAGAATGGGGTTGAAGAGAAGGTTGTTGGTTCCAATCTGACTTTTCTATTACTTGGGCAATATCCTTAAACTGTTGGTTTCCCATTTTATGTATCTATGAAGTAGGGCATAACATCTCACAGGGATGCTGTAAGGCTTTACTGAATGAATATTTTAAAAGAATTTTGACATTCTTGGTTGAAAATAAATGGTTACAAATAACAATTTTGTTGCTTAAATACTGAAATTTGACATCATTGGTGCTATAGATAAACATTTTGTTATTGAATTATTCAAGGAACGTTTGAATCTTGAGCTGAGATGCCAAGCTTACACAATTTTTTTCTTCTTTAGCAATATTATGTATTATCATTTTCAAGGTGAATGCAGCAAGCTGAATGCAAAGGCCAGACACATAAATGTTCTTCTAACATTCTTATACATGGTAAACTACACTTCTGAACTCGATTTTGATAACTCAGCTGTTAAGTACGCTACATAACTTGAATTCTACCGATTCCAGTCAGGAAACTAAGGAGTTTAGGCAAGAAGAAAAGACATTGTGTTTGACAGCAAAGTGTTCTTGACTTTCTTTTAGCATTTTCCTATGGGGGGTTGCTTGTTACAAAACAGGTAAGAGGTCTTTTAGATGCAGGGAAAGATTTAAACCACAAACTGGTTATGAATATCTCATTAAAGCAGGGGAAAAAAGGGGGGGGAAAAAAAGAGCAAAACAGAAAGGAGAATTGATTAATTAGGTGGACATTAAAACCGGAAGCTCCTTCGTTTTCAAATGGGAAATGTATATTTATTCTGAGAATAAGAATATCCCAAGAATGAATGATAAACTCATTACGTTGTCAGGAGATGTCGGTTCATAACCGAGGTAAAATTATACATGTAACATTGCATGCTTGTAAGTGAACTGCTATTTTGTGAACCCTATTTGCGAAGATCGAGTGGGAAGAAGACAGTGGGACTGCATAGCACAATTCCATGTAAGATTGCATTATGCATACTGCTTTTCTCATGCATAAAAGCAAATGTAACTAAGCAGCAAATTGAGTTGTTTTGGGGTTTTGTCCCTCACCTCTGAAATTCTTTCAAAACATCTGTTAGACTACAGAGAGCTCTTTAAGGGAAATGAGGTGGCAAGGAAAAGGCACATTTATGAATAGAAGCACCAATCCCACATGGATGTTAGAGAGCTTATTAAAAATACAAACAATATCTGCAGAGAACCAAAGAGGAAGAAGACAAGTTGTAGAAACATGCTTCAGGTGTCACCAGGCATTTCCTGGACAGTTATACATACAGCTCTAATTGCAACCTCCCCGTAAATAGTTTTTTTTTCCCCCTCATCCCATCTCCCCCATGCAGAAGTCAGAGCAAGTCCTGCAAGTGACATATACTACCACCCAGCAAAGTAACCCAAAACCAGTAAATTGTTTGTCCTGACACTGAACTCTCTAACCTAAATTCAGTCACAGCCACAGTTAATACAGTAATTTATAGTATACTTTACATGTTTGCCTGCATGAATCCTCTACACCCTGTTAAGCATTGTACCACAGATAGTAGGCAATAGCTAACAGCTGGTAGGAGATAGGTGTGGGCTATAGTTAATAGCTGGTAGGAGATAGAAGGTGTGTGAGGGGGGAGGTTAAATGTCCCTGAGCTTTTGTGGCCTGCCTTAGGGCAAATTGAAAAAAAAAAAAAAGTTTGTCCAAATAACATTCAGCTGAGGCTTAAAATGATTAATTTGACTTGTTCCGCAACCACAAAGGTGAAACATACCCATGCAATGTGGTACCATTAAATGGTATTTGGAATAATGCAGCCTCACAGCTGACACGAATCCACTTTGGAGCAGTTAGTCAGATGAGTTTGAACTTTCTAACTTTGTCTGGAAACAGAACTACAAACCACATATCAGAAGCAGTCTAGGAAGTTTTCACTGACTTTTGTAGTTTCTAGGCATGGTCTGTATTTCTGCTCTCAGTAGCCTATTTGAGTCCCATCTGTAACAAAACTCCTTCGGTTCCTTCTGTTGATTCTACCACAAGGGGATAATCTAGCTCTGTGGTTCATCAATTCCTTTTGCTTGTGGAACTTTCCAGGCATCATGGAAAGTGATACTTCAAGAAAAAGTGAGAATTGCTGACATTTTCCTTGTATTGTCTTTAGGAATATTGTAACTAGATATTCCATCCACTCTGTAATAATTCCAGCAATAATGGTGAGATAGTGCTTTAAGTTAATGATATTTCAAAATATGAGAAGTGAAAGATAATATATCCATAGGAAATATGGCAAGTTATTTTCAAAAACTACTAAAACGAAACCAAAAAGATAACCAAATCTTTTATCTTTCCCACTATGCACCGACACAAAACCACATCTAAGCTTTGCAGAACGTCTCTCTCTGCTGAACTAAGTTCTGTCCTAAGCGTGAAAAGGACTTTCATAAACCTCTCCTGTATGTCTTTCAGTTCCCAATTTACTTTATGTATAGAAAAGCTCCACGTGCAGAAGCTACACTTGCAACACAAAGAATCAAATTGAGTGCCTCCTTTTGACACTGAGTTAGTGGTATAAAAAATGAACAAAGGTTTTTATGGGACCTGGACAAAAGAGCAGACTTTGGAACCACCTGTAATGAGGTACCAAAACTGCAATTTCTCAAAGCAAGAGAAAGACACGAAAAAAAAAAAGTGAAAACTCGTACCTAGTTGTAAGTGCCTTTTGTTTTTTTCAAATACACATTATGTCAAGACAAGAAAATATGTTCAGTATTAGTTGAAAATTAAATGAAAATGTTTATAAAAGTTGAACCTGCATCCATTTTGATGCATCTGTAGGCCATTTCTACCTATAGTAAATTTGACCTGAGCGACATAGGGAACATTTAAAAGCCATGTGGGGAAACTGTGGGCTAAAGCCGCTTGAGGAGGTTACCACTGATTTGGTTCCTCTAAGAGAGCAGGAAACCTGGTGGGTAGGTAAATGGAGGCCATGGTGGTATCCACAAACAAAAGAAGGGAATCGTTAGGGTTGGAAAAGACCTCCAAGATCACCTAGTCCAACCATCCCCCTACCACCAACGTCACCCACTAAACCATGTCCTTAAGCGCCAGGTCCAACTTTTCCTTAAACGCCCCCAGGGACGGTGACTCCACCACCTCCCTGGGCAACCCCTTCCAATGCCTGACTGCTCCTTCTGTGAAGAAATGTCTCCCAATTTCCAACCTAAACCTCCCTGCCTCAACTTGAGGCCATCCCTTTTAGTCCTATTACTAAACCTTACAGGGATGTGGAGCTCTCTGTCCTGGGGAACATACGCTGCGGGAGGCCCACACAGAAAAGCCAGCGGCCTGCAGTTTCAGCCTAGTGACCGAGTCACAGTAGGGCCGGGGCTATCGGCAGCCCCACCGGCACGCCTGAGGGGCCGGCAGCACCTTGAAGGACTCTGCCAGCCGGTGCCACCGCCTCTGCGGGGCAGAGCGGCGCCCTGAGGGACACCAGCCCCCCGGGACCGCGTTCGCCTCCCGGGAAAGCCCCCGTCCCTATCGGCTTCGTCACTCTCGCCCCGCTCGGGGGCTGTCCCGGTGCCGTGGCGGACAGCTCGCCCGCCCCCGGCCCCGGGCAGCCCGGCCCCTGCTCCCGCCCGCCCGGCGCTAGGGCCCGGCGGCTGCCGGCAGCGGGGCCGCAGCTCGCTCCTCCCGCCGGGGCCGCGGCCGCCGGTTGCTCTCTGCGCGCGGCGGGAGCGAGCAGCGCCCTTGCCCGCGGAGGACCCAGGCGCTCCCCGCGCTGACTGGCGGCCGGTGGTGGGGCCGGGAGCGGCCCGGTCAACCCCCCCCCCCGGTTCCCCGGCAGAGAAGGGGCTGAGCGAGGCGGGGAGCAGCGCGCCCGGCATCCTCCGCATTGTGCGAGCCCGCATATGGGCACGGCGCGGAGGCGCGGCCGCGGGGCTCCCCCGAGCCTCCCGCCCCCCGCCGTGCGCTCGCTCCCTCCCTCCCCGGCGCCGCCGTTCGCCGGGAGGCGCCGAGCCGAGGCGTGAGGGATGCTTTTGTGTGCGAGGGGAGCGGCGGCGAGCGGCGGAGCCAGCGGCTGCGACTGCGGGGCAGGTGGCCGCAGCCCTCCCGGCGGGAGATGCTGAATTAGGCGGTCGGAGCCCTTGCGAGCGCGGGGGCAGGGCTCGGCAGCCCGATGGCGAGCAGCCGGAGCATCGAGCTGGAGCACTTCGAGGAGCGGGACAAGAGGCAGCAGCGCGCAGGGCCCCGCCGCGGCGGCTCGGGCTCGGGCGGCGGCGGGGGGCCGCGGGGTAACGGGCTGATCCCCAGCCCGGCGCACAGCGCCCACTGCAGCCTCTACCGGACGCGCACCCTGCAGGCGCTCAGCTCGGAGAAGAAAGCCCGCAAAGCCCGCTTCTACCGCAATGGGGACAAGTACTTCAAGGGCTTGGTGTACGCCATCTCCCCCGACCGCTTCCGCTCCTTCGACGCCCTCCTCGCCGAGCTCACCCGCTCCCTGTCGGACAACGTGAACCTGCCCCAGGGCGTCCGCACCATCTACACCATCGACGGCAGCAAGAAGCTCACCAGCCTGGACGAGCTGGTGGAAGGTGAGGGGGCTGTGGCAGCAGGGCACGGGTGGGCCTGCCCTGGTGTGGTGAGGCACCCCAAGAAGCGATGTGGGGCCCAGTGGGCTGTGGGCGCTTGAAGAAGCTGAGGGGGTCCCCTTGCTGAAATTGGGGGGCTGAGGGGGTCCCTTTGGTGAAATTGGGGGGCCGAGGGGGCCCTGAGGCAGGGGCAGGCCTCGTGTCCTCAGTGGGGCTCAGAGACGTGCGGGGGGCCGGCTACGATGGTGGGCAGGCAGCGGGGACGCTTTTCGTCTCCAAGATCCGCAGGGAAGTTCTTGGCTGCCTTGCAGTTTTCACCGTTTGTGGGAGAGAGAAGTGTTTTAATTTAGTTCCCTAGCTGTTACTACGCTGTCATTGATGCCTCACGGTGGCTTAAGCTTTCCCACAGAAAGCCCCTGTGCTGTGAAAAGGGATGTTTATACCCTCCCACTCGCTAAAACAAGCTGGTGTGAAGTCCCATTTTCAAACGTGACCCAGAGTCTGTGTTCTTAAAGGGAATTAACTACCTATTCTGACTTCCAAAAGCATTCTAAAGAATCAAATGCTTTTTGGAGTTGGCCCTCGGTGGTTTTTGATAATGGAACTTAGCTGCAGAGATTACATAGACCTTGCAAGTGTGAGTAGAGCAGCACTTGACTACTTTCCAAAATGGGGCCAATAGTGCCACTTCTGAGTGAAACGTACACCTCTTCTTTGTATGCAATGAGAATTACGGGGACAAGGAGCAGATAAGATTTGAGTGTTTTTTTTTCAGCTAAACTTACTGTGTCTGCAAGCCTGTTGTGTCACAGCTTCTTTTAAGTTCGAAGCAGTAAAATATTTCAGGTGTATTTGGAGCACCATATCTGGGAGTGTGACAAGATACCTCAAAGTAGGCATATAGGTTTGCTTAGCTTCTGCAGGCACATGTACCCAACAAGCCAAGTTTTCAGTAGATACATGCATGTTCTAGTTAAGACAACTTCCCTAGTGCTCTCTTGTGATATTTTAAAATAGAATTTAAATTCAGCGTTATACAAATTATCTTTTCAAATGTGTAGGTCCTGTTGTGCACGATGTAAGGCCCATAACCAATTTGCACTTGATGCTTCCCCTCAGGTATCTCATGTATCTACCACTGCAGTCTTCCAGCCAGCGAGCCTATATGCCAGGTGTAGCTGATTTGCAGATCTTTAATCTGTTGACGAGCGATGCCAGATCATGCAAGAGGGGAGAGGCTTTGGTATTTGCTTCATTGAGAAGGTCCAACTCAAAAAAAATAAAATGTAGAAAAGTGCACTTCATGGCGGTGACAATGCCTGAAGACTTTCCCTGTCACGTGATGCAATATAAGGCAGTTCCATGGTCAAAACAGAGAAAACATGAAATGATTGCAAAGTAAGATACTGACTCTGTGGTGGTAAAATAAATGTGAAATCAACCAGAAAAGTATTCCATGATACAGCCAGTGGTTAATTTAGAAATAGCTTTAAAAAAAAAAGGAAGAAGCTGGTGTGGGGATGGTAAGAAAAGGAGATGAAGTAAAACTTGGAGAAACTAATGATAACTTGGGGTAACTTTTGAAATGTTGCAGAAAGAATGATTCTTAAGCTTCCGTGGCTTTAAAAAAAAAAGAATGACTTGCTGAACAGATGTGTAAATGCAGTTTATAGTCTCACAACTCTACTTAAGTTAATAACTGAAAGCAAAAAAATGACTTCCTGTCTCTTCAAATACATTGAAAGAGTGACCTTTTTCATTGTTCTTCACTGGAAGAATAAAGCAAAGCAAATGTCACAATTGAAATGCTACTTACATGCTTTCTGTGTAAAATAAAAGGGAAAAAAAGAGTCCCAATTACTTAGTCATCTATCCATGACCAACACAACTCTCAGGAATCTTAAAATAATCCTGTAGCATTATAATTGGATTAGTACGTGCTCCGATTATCATCCCCAAAAACTTTACCAGTTTAAGTCTAATCGCCATATACAGTGTTGGGAAGAAAGCAGACAAATAGGGAATCCATCATTCCTTGAAATTCTCCGAGTTCTTTGCCAGCTGTTTTTTGTTCTTGAGATCCTGGAAGAGGATGATTTGTTTGTTTGTTTCTTGCTTGCTTTCTCTTTTTTTACAGTTCACTTTTTTGCAGCATAGCAGGCTTGAATGTTTGCTCTTTAACATGTACTTGAAGATTGGTAATATGCAAACTCTTGAACTGCAATACCAGAAATAGTTTTGAATGGTGTTTTGTTGTGTTGCTTTTTAATTTTCAGAAAGGAAGGGAATGTTAAAGTGTTGTTACACATGCCAGCTACTGGCTGAACACCAGACCAAACATGGCTACTTGACACAATGCCTAATTATCTGGCGAGTTTGCTTATACATCATCAGTGTTACTGACAGGGTACATGGAATCACAGCAGTTCAGGTTTACTAGTGGTAGCTCTTTGAAGAGAGCAAAAGGTGAATCCTTGGCCACCCTTACCAAGCCAGCAAGATCTGTATTAAACTTCCCCAACTTGAGCCTATGTGTGTTGCTCGTGGCCACTGATGTGCCTCAGTGCAAGCGGCTCTTTAAGGCCTGTTAGCTGTTTAGCAGGTTAGTGTCTGTCTCAAATACAAAAGCTGGCAGTATCAGATTCTATATTGTAATAGTCCAGACTGGTGAATTGAGTCACTGATGCATGTTTTTGGGGATTTGGTTGTATTTGGCAGTCTGTTTTACTGTTTACCATTCTAAAAGGAAAAATATCTAATGCACAGATGTATTCTAGATTTCAAATATTACAGATTGAGTCACAGTAATAAATGTGATCTGGTCACATTTTTATTGAAAAGTAACAAGCTCCATTTTAATCATACTGTTTTTCTTAACTGGATCTAACAGGCAAAAAAGCATGTTCTGTTGGCCCAATCTTAGGCAAATTTCATTTATATTTCTAGCCCCCTACATTAATGAACATTATGGATTATGAGTTTGACATCTTTCTATTGCTTTCTTAGAATGGGACAAGTGAAGAACTTTAGTGTTGGCTTCTAATGCTCTTCCTGATCCAGAGAGGGGATGGAGTTTGGGAATATTATGAATTTCTTCTAGTTTTGTTATACAACTCTACTGTCTGACATTACAGTGACGTTACATTGACATTACATTCACTTTTGGGTAGTAGATTGCTTGTGCAATTTTATGTCTTGGATAGCAGTAATGGAATAATAATTCATTTCTATTCTATACCAAAATCAGCTAATTAAGCATTTGTCTAAATCCTTCAGTTTTCTTTAAAAATGTAAGCTGTCTAAAGCATAACACAATGGTAGTAGAAAGACCTGTGCAGTTCATCAGTGCTGAAGCTTCTGTTTTACATTGATACCAGTCATGCCTTGTCTTGCTGTCCTGTGCTTTGATTGTCTTGAGGTGAACAACGTGGAGTCTCCTGGTTGTTAAGATCTGCTGCGAAGTTGGGAGATTTTGTTGGGTTTTGGGAGAGGAAAGCAACCATAGATTCCTTTCTGGAAAAAAAAAAAGTCACTATTTGTTATGTGATAGGGACTTTTTCTAGTTCTTTAGGTAGGAAGCACTGATAAAGAGTGTTTATTTCTTCACAATGCTTAATTGATACAGTCCTTTTGAAATGTTGGTAGTTTTGTCTGCACAGTTGGAATCAGCAGGCACCTGTAAGAAAGTGTTTGGGGAGAGATTGAAAGCTTCTGAGCAAGGCAGTCCTTAAGCATGGCTAGGATGTGCAGCACAGGGCAGGAGCTGCTTTAAGGAAACGGGCTCTGCCACAGGGTCAAAGAATGTTTTGAAACCAAACGTGGAACAATCCAAGTACCTTCTGCCTGAGATCGTTATTATTTCACTTTATATTACATAAAATGTAATATGTAGTAACATAAATTGTTACATTAAAATTAAAAATCCTACTTAAGTACCTGGGATTCTCTTTAGTACACTGTTATATTAGGTCAAGAATATATTCCCTCTTGTCAGGGCAAGCAGATGGTAACAGCAATTAGGCAGTTTGTAATTTTGCTTGTTGCAAAAGATATGATTACATTCCTGTGCTAAAGACAAAAGCTATAATGCTTTAAACAAAGGCAGAAAAACTGTAGCAGATTTAACAAAGAAGGGTAAAAAGAAAGGATAAAAGGATTTTAAAAAAAAAAAAAGCAGTTATGTTTCAGACTATATGTTCAAAGCACTGTAGTTCCCTAGTCCTACAGCAATGAGGTGTTGATGTGAAATATTGATGTAATTGTTACATCCAAACAAAATAAAATAGTCCCACCACTGTGCACATCCTAGTTTCAGGGAGGGGAGAAGTGTAACGTACCTGAGAAAAGTTGCTTACAGTAGAGGAGGCACATGGTATTAGGGTTGATACCAAGTACCCAGTTGTCTTCTGAAAGCTCTGCAGAAAGCTTGAGATGAGGGGTTGGACCAGAGGTACCTTCCAACCTCAACCACTCTGTGATTCAGGGAAAGCTTGTAGGAAGCTGTCTTCTGAACCTCCTGACTAAGTAAAGTCAAAAGAGAACTAGGAGCAGCTAGTCATCTGCTAAAATTCTTGGTCATCATACCAGGTTTTAAACAGTTTGTGGGAAACGTAAATGCTCTAGATGAGGAATGCTGGTGACCCATACAGGATTACTGGAGGTGACATGAAAGTGACATAATTGTAAGAAGCTGATGAGGAAGGAAGTTCTTTGAGAGAAAGGAAGCAAAGAAAGATGTAAATAAAGTCTAGTCCTTCATAAAAGCGAAAGTTTTATTTTTAGATCAGTCCTTTTATACATGCCGTGAAGACATTGTTCTGCTGAGCTTTGTGTCACAGAACACCAAAAAGGTGCTCTGCCATGATCCTTAAGTTGGAAAGTTAGTAGTCCTAAAAACTGTTGCATTATAGTGAACAAGCAACTTTTGGCACTCTTGAAATTGATGAGCTCCACCAAAACATGATGAAGGATGTGGGATGGTTATATGAAGTGTACTCAGAAACCTGCCCTGTTCTATGTGCTCCAAAGTGGAACATGTTTTAAAAATACGAAGAATAATGCTGGTTGTTTTGTTTGTTTGTTTGTTTTGTGTAGGGATATTTTTACCTGTGTCAGCTATACCATTTTCTGTTATTCAGTGTGTCATTTAAAACGCGGTGCTTTATGTGACTCTCAGAAGACAATAGTGCTAGTTAACACCTTGTAAAACACTAGCCAGAAAATCTTGTTCAGAGGCTTTTCAGATGTCTTCACTTTTGAGCGTTATATACTTAATTTCCTCCTTACAATCCCTGCTAAATGGAGTATGCTCTTTTTTTTTTTTAGTTAGCCTGATGCTAAAGAAAACGAAATATCTGCAAGTCATTCATTAGCAGACACTGTTTTTAAAGACAGCATGTCTGAATGTTTCTAGGCTATATTTTAAAATGCCTTGAAGTTGGCTTCAACTCACAAAACTTGTGCCATGAAGAACCTCAAGCTGTAAGGCAGCTGTGTTTCCTCAAAACTGTACATTTTTTGTAAGTGATGTACACTTGTGATACAAAAAAGACAAGATACATCTCTCTTTTCCTATCCATACCTAAAATTGCATGGCTGAATTTTGGAGATTTCACTTACACCCTAACTCCTTCATCCCTGCATTTATGTTTTGAAAGGAGCCGGATAACTTTCCTGTGAATAACAGTGTGGAAGAAACAGATGGCAAAAGAAAACTTTCCTGGATGAGTTTTTAAGTAGGCAAAGCAGTATTTAGGCGAATAATGGTCTGTGGCTGTTTGTCAGTTGGATTGACCAATATAGTCTTGTTTTCTCTTTTAATCCATTCTGTTAGTCATCTGTCTTTCCTGTGGTGGGGGAATGGTGAATATTATGTTTAGCCTGTCCACTCTGAAACTGGAATCCTTCTACCGGGTACTTAAACATGCTACACACACGTGGGTCTTGCTTTTTGAATAGCAGTGCACCTGGTTACTAAAGCAGTGCAGGTAAATTATGAAGAGGCAGGTAGTGTTTCCTTGCTCAGAGGTAATACTTCATGTCTTCTATCTGTGTTTGGTGTTTTTTTTTTTTTTTTTTTTTTAGTGTTAATAAGACAGAGAGACAGAAGTAAACTTAATCCATTTGTTGATCATATTGTGACTCAAAATGTCAGCAGATGTTATTCCTTTTGAGTTAGCATATGCCCCATTTGAGGAATTTTTGGTGGTAGCAGGATTTCTTCATTGAAGAAGTGACACTTTTAGATTGCTAGGGGTACTGTCATGAAGCGTTGGATGGGTGGCACATATGTTCTGAAATTATGATGCCAACTTAAAAGGAGGTTTCATGCCTCTGCCAAAACTGCTCTGCAGTCTGGCTGAGCTTTCTGCTATAGAGTAGTTTGTCTGGGTTCAAAGCCCCAGCTGTAACCTGTGTATTTGATTCTTGCCTTTTTTCTTTCTTTTTTCTTTAAAAAAGAAAAAATACACACGTATATATTGCTTAATAGATCTTTCTACTTCTTTAGTCCATATTTTAAATTTTTACCTTCAAACACCTCTTTAATATTAGCGATTAACTTCACAATCTGGTTGAAAAACTAGGGACCTGACTGTTTCCTGCTAATGTTAAGTCAAAGACGTGCTATTTATTTCCAGTAGTGCAACTGCTATGAGCATGTGTCAGTTAAGGTTAATATGCATTAGCTTTAAGATATTTCAAGATGGTTTCAAATGGAAAGTCGGCCTTCAAACCATAAAAGTGACTGTATCCAAGTCAGTAATAAAAATATTTGAAATATTGTTTATACCTATCTGTGGAGTTAATCTAGCAGACCTAGAAAGTTGACATACAAATTACTTTAAAAGCTACAGTTTGCTCAAAATGCCACTGAAGCTTCAGAAAAGATTGTTTTAGTAATTGAGGTGATATATATTTAGGTTAGAGGCATGAAAGTCTCACTTAAGGCAGTTAGTGAAACAGCAAACTTATTTATATATGTGATTTGAACTGTAAATCTGTGTTACATTTTTAGCAATGTTTGAAATCAATTTGGTTTAAATAAAACAAACCAAAAATGAACAAAAAAACAGTGCTGTATTTTACATCTTACAAATACCGATTTTCTGGGAGTGTGTGAAGATTATCCGAAGTGTGTATTTATACTGAAATTAATTCCAAGCGGATTTAAAATCAGGTTTTATGTTCAAGCAGTGGGCAAATACTATAGGCAACGTTACACTTGCAGGTTTCTCTATCTGAAAAATATAACATGACGCATTTTTACAAATGACGTGGAGCTTCTTGCGAGTAGGCATGCAAATACATTTTGTACTTAGAAGGGTGGCTAAAATAACAATTTAATAGCACAGTATTCTAAAATGAATGCCTGCTCATCAGGTGATTTTCTTAGGCTTGCTTTCTGAATATACCATTCTCTAGGAAAGTTTCCTGTAGTGAGCTTTATAGCTGTGATTTAGCTCACCCCTGCCATTTTTTTCCTCCTTAAATATTTTATTCTATTGAATAATCAGTTGGATACTGTGTGAACCCAACAAAGTCAATGGTTAATTCCTAGAATGGTCAGTTCCTAGAAAATTAGTCTTCATGCAGAATATAACAAGTGCTTTCTTATGTTCTATTTATGGTGGTTTTCTGGCTACTTTGCAAGGTTCTCAGTAGAACTTAGAAACTATGGCTGAGGTCCTGGTTGTGGTGAAATCACTAGAAGATTAGATACTAACTGCAGTGGAATAAAAACATCCTTTCTCTTTTAAGTTACGAACAAAGCAAGTCACTCAGTTCATGTGTTTTCCTCTCTAATGTTCTCTAATCCTGCCATATGTGCCTGCCTTGCAGGTGTAGTAGTAAAATTCGTTTTCCATGTAAAAACCTGTATTACTAATTTTAGTTTTTATGACTGATGTAAGAAAGCAAGCATGGAATTTAAAACACATAACAAATGACAAATTGGTCATTACAATTCTCAAGTAGTTAGTCTGTTCCCCTATCTGCCAGTTATAGGAAACTGTTTTTGCCAGATATGCTTTTTGAGAAACTAAAACAGTTTGTTCTTCCCATTGAGGTTTGGTTATATACAGCTGAAAGAAGTTATCTGAAATTCATTCTATTAAGGTGTTGCATTATTTTTAATTAAAAGCACTTTCTATTTTTCTCATCTAAAGAAGGAAACTAAGACCCCTGCTTAATGTATAAGAAATAATAAGAATAAATCTGTAATAAATGGGTATTGAAGTTCAGATCATCAGGAAATTTTGTTTTAAATATGCTTCAAGCAAAGGAACTGGTAGGAATGAGGATGTTTTACACAACTGTTGTAAGTAAATAAAGATCTTTTTTAGTCTGTCCTGACTGAAGATCTTATAAAAGGACAATTTCTGCTTTTCAAAGGGGTGTTGAAATATGATTTGACAGGTTGTAGGTCATGTTTGGTGACGGCATTAGGAAGATACTCTGTTATGTGTCTGTAAATTAGAATACCCTGTTGAGATTCTTCTATGGTAAATCTAGCAAAGAGTCTTCTTATTCTCTACCTCTACTACTTACATGTAACAGTTTATTTTGAATTGGAGATCCTGTTTCTGAATAGTCATCATTTTGTTTTCCAGCATTGTTACTTAAAGCTTCAGCTCTGAGGTTTAAATGTGAATTATCTTGAAAGCGTTTCTTGGTTTTGTTTGTTTTGTTTTACTTTGTTTTTAGCCTTCAATACGTAGTGACTGCTGAGATGAAAGTGCAGTGTTATTTTGAATCAGAGTGTTACAGGAAAAGGCTGGTCCTGCTTTCCTGTTCTAATAATAACTGCTTTTTTGTTGGGTGTTAGGAATCCTGTTTTGTGTTTTTTATGGATTTTTTTTTTTTTAATGGAGGATGTTCATCCTTTTCTAGTTTGAAAGGATTTGTTTCTGAACATGGTGGCAAGTTTTGAGGTATTTTGTGGTACTGATTGCTACACTTTAACTCCTTATGCACTGCTCTACAGTCTGTACTTCAGAAGTTACTCTGACTTAATAGGTGACTTCATGTATTGAAGCTTATTTGAAAACTTTTGAGATGCTAGGGGCGCTTGCTGTGTTTACAAAGATATCCTCATGCACAGGATATTGTCACTTTTTTATACAACAGTGAGGTGTCAGGGACTTTCCGAAGTTGAATACCTAGTATTATGTATCCTGAATAATGATAAGGTACCTTTTTTTGTTCTTTTTTTTTTTTGTATGAGGAAATAATAATTAGCATTCTTAAATATCTTAAAAATCTGCAGGTACACACATTCATATAAAAGACAGCAACAAACAAACACAAAACAACCCAAAGCCACTTGTTAGGTGTATCCACAAAAAGTTCAGCATGTAATATTGGAAAAACATATCCTGAGGGTTCTATATCACACAAGAAACTAGTCACAGAGAGGAGAATAAAATGATTTCTGAGGCTTTCTTTTATTATTCAATTATTATTCACTGTCACTCAGAATCTGGTATCCCGTTCTCAACTTGCATCGTGATTCTACATCAGCAACAGTGAAGAGGCTGTTCCTGTTAACTGACTTTAAAGTAAAAATAGATGTCTGTAAAAATTAAATCTTGGGACTTAAAGGAAAACAAAGGCATACTGCATCTGTTGTCTGTGTAATTCCTTAGCAGTTATAATGTTAATAAGTCTATTGGCATGAATTAGAACCATCAGCTTCTTTGAGATACTTCTTATTTGCCAGCGCTGTGTTTAGAGCTAGACAGCTTCATGGCTCATTAGAAATTATTCTGAAAATAAGCAGGAATCTTTCGAATCTTAGCGGGTGTAGGGATGTAGTGCTATTTCACACTAACAGGATAGACTAGAGAAATATCTCCGGAAGCTCAGGCTGCTGGAAGAACCGCTCCACCTATTTAGAATGGTAGGGTAATGCAGTTTGGAAGAGACCTCTGGAGGTCATCCAATCCAACGTCTTGCTCAAAACCAGAGTGATTAAATCGGATTACTTACAGACTTGTTGTAACTTAGCATGTGGTTCTGTGGCAACGTAAGCTTCTAGGCCACCACACTTCTTCCTGAGCTGCGCATTGGTGTTTTTTTTTGTGTTCACCCACCACCTGTAGGGCAGTGCCTGTGTGAGTATGCAGGTGCATGAATATATGGATATTCCATTCAAGGAGCTTGTGGGCTGAAAGCAGCTTATTTATGTATTTATCTATCTATCTATCTGTCTATCTGTCTATCTTTCTCATTTCTGGGGAGAAGAGGAGGAGTCTGTCTGTATCAGTTCCCATTTTGTGCACCATTTGATCTTTGAATAGAAGGAGGAATGGTGGGGATGTGTGAAGACGAAGGACACAGGCAAGACAGTGGCACCAGTGAAACCTCACACCAAATTGTTTCCTTGTACCTCAGCGGAGAACCATCCCAGAGGCTTGTGGAAGCAGAACTGGCTGCCAAACTTTCTTGAACAGAATCATTTGTTAACTTGACTTAACTTCATTCATTGAGTGAACAACAACTTCATTGTTTTCTTTCAAATACAGCAAGTAAACTTTCAAGAAGGTCTAAACACTTGATAAATTAGACAGCAGTAACTGGGATGGGAAAACATCTTTCAGACTACAGAAGTTCTTAAGGGGTCTGAAAGTAGTTTTCTATCTTGCTCTTAGAGTAAACTATACAACTTTTCAGTAAGATCAGCTCTCCAAACAACAGATCTGAAAGTAAAAGCGTTGTTTAAAAGCCCACTAGTGTATATCTAGACATAGGTGTACATTTCAAAACTTTGACATTACTGTCCCACGGTTGTGTTTGCATTCTTTGCTCCTTTTGTGGTGTGTGTATATATAGGAGGATTTTTTGCAGTGTGTTATAGGTTGTTTTATTTCAGTAGCAACTTTGAGCACGTAGCTTTATTTGCAGAACAGTATAAGGTTTTTAAACAATAGTTCAAAAACTTCTGCCTAGAGGCAGGGTGTGCTGGCCAGCGTGGAACACTTGTACCATTCAGTGCTTATAATCTGCGATAATCTGCCTCTCTGAGAAAGTCTTTAGAAGTCATTTTGTGAACCCCTGAAGATGTAGGTTAAAAAAAAAAAACACAAAACACTCAGAATTGAAGATGTTCTTTGTCATGGTTTGCGTATTGCTGGCAGACATTAAAAGGGTTGTGCTAAACAATTAGTGGCAGTTTGGAAAGAAAACTTTCCTCTTCAGAAAGCTGGAGAGTCTCTAGCCTTGTGTTATGTTAGAAGATGGAGAGAAGTAGTAAGACTCCTTAGATCTACATCATGGTTGTTTCTCTTTAGGTAATTTGATGCAAGGGTACGTATTACTAGCCTGTAATAAGTAACATGTTCTGTGTTTTGTTGATGATGTTCTCTCACCTCTTTTCCTCCTATTCAGGAGATAGCAGGCTTTGAACTAGGAAAGAAATCAAAACGGGGAAGTCTGTGCTTTCTTACACCTGTAGTCTTGGTCTCATTTGTGGCATCAACAGGTGCTCTTGGTCTAAAAATGTTGCAGTGACTCCATTTCAACAGGGTATCCTTGGTAGAAAGGCAGTATGTACATACTTCTGGTAAACTGATGTGTGCTTCAGGACAAGGATCTTGAGATGCTTGAATTTTGTTCTCTTAAAACTTGCTCCTTTTAAAATAACCTATTATTAAACAGGGGTGTGTGTGTGTACATATGTTTAAGTATGTATTTGAGGAATATATAGGGGAAGGACCCACATGTTTGCTATAGGAGAATGATCTTAATGTCATGTCTTGTGAGCTCAAGTAATTTAATCACTTGCAAAATGACTTAGCAGTCAGAAATTATGATCAAAAAGAAATGGGAAATATTTTCAACCTCTTTGTTATCCTTTACTGCATTTTATTGCTTAACCAGAAGTCTTTTGAAACCTGTTGACACCACTCTGTGAGATTATTGTTTGGACAGAGTTCTTCTAATTTACTGTCCTTTAGTTAAAACGACCTGCAGTTGAAATACAGGGAAGCCACTGCTTCTGACAAATTTGTTATCTTTTCTAATTGGCAAAAATAGCTTTAAAACCTCTTAAATTAAGAAAATGTCATTTTTTTTCAGGTGAAAGTTATGTATGTGCATCCAATGAACCATATCGCAAAGTTGATTATACCAAGAATGTCAATCCAAACTGGTGCGTGAACATAAGGACTGGGTCTACTCGATCCTTGACATCTTTGACATCCACAAAGAGTGAAGTGAAGGAGAGTAAAGATTTCATTAAACCCAAATTGGTGACTGTTATTAGGAGTGGAGTAAAACCACGAAAAGCTGTGAGAATTCTGCTGAATAAGAAGACTGCTCACTCCTTCGAACAGGTCTTGACTGACATCACAGAAGCCATTAAGTTAGATTCGGGTGTAGTCAAGAGACTTTGTACGCTGGATGGAAAGCAG